>NC_037672.1:20947443-21197472 GCF_003255815.1 Theropithecus gelada
CCTGTTCACTCTGATGGTAGTTTCTTTTGCTGTGCAGAAGCTCTTTAGTTTAATTAGATCCCATTTGTCAATTTTGGCTTTTGTTGCTGTTGCTTTTGTTGTTTTAGACATGAAGTCTTTGCCCATGCCTATGTCCTGAATGGTACTACCTAGGTTTTCCTCTAGGATTTTTATGGTATTAGGTCTAACATTTAAGTCTCTAATCCATCTTGAATTAATTTTCGTATAAGGAGTAAGGAAAGGATCCAGTTTCAGCTTTCTACTTATGGCTAGCCAATTTCTCAGGAAGGGGAACATCACACACCGGGGCCTATCATGGGGAGGGGGGAGCGGGGAGGGATTGCATTGGGAGTTATACCTGATGTAAATGACGAGTTGATGGGTGCAGCACACCAACATGGCACAAGTATACATATGTAACAAACCTGCACGTTATGCACATGTACCCTACAACTTAAAGTATAATAATAATAAATTTAAAAATAAATAAATAAATAAATAAAATAAAATAAAATAAAAAAAAGAGACATACAAATCAAAATCATAATGAGATATCATCTCATGTCAGTTAGAATGGTGATCATTAAAAAGGAAACAACAGATGCTGGAGAGGACGTGGAGAAATAGGAATGCTTCTACACTGTTGCTGGGAGTGTAAATTAGTTCAACCATTGTGGAAGACTGTGTGGCGATTCTTCAAGGATCTAGAACCAGAAATACCATTTGACCCAGCAATCCCATTACTGGGTATATACCCAAAGGATTATAAATCATCCTACTATAAAGATACATGCACACAGACATTTATTGCAGCACTATTTACAATAGCAAAGACTTGGAACCAACCCAAATGACCATCAATGATAGACTTGATAAAGAAAATGTGGCACATATACACCATGGAATACTATACAGCCATAAAAAAACGATGAGTTAATGTCCTTTACAGGGACATGGATGAAACTCGAAGCCATCATTCTCAGCAAACTAACACAGAAACAGAAAACTAAACACCACATATTCTCACTCATAAGTGGGAGTTGAACAATGAGAACACATGGACACAAGGAGGGGAACATCACAAACTGAGGCCTGTCAGGGGTGGGGAGCTAGGGAAGGGAGAGCATTAAGACAAACACCTAATGCATGTGGGGCTTCAAACCTAGACGATGGTTTGATAGGTGCACCAAACCACCATGGCACATATATACCTATGTAACAAACCTGCACATTCTGCACATGTATCCCAGAACTTACAGTAAAATAAAATAAAATAAAATAAAATAAAAAAAAGAACCTTGAGAGCTGAGATGGCCTTACAAATCTAACAAGAATTGAAGGCTTGTCACATAGTAGGTGCTTAATTCATTCTTACTAGATTGGATTGAAAGATGAATGATATATTTCAAGTGAGGGAACAGGAAAAAAACACCTAAATTATGAGATGAATATGAAAACTGAAGACTGTCTTTCGGACCAAGTGCTGATGAGAACAGGTGATAGACTTGGCAACGGTGACGGGCTGCGTCAGCTTATGTTTTTGGCGTTGTGACTGAGGACGCTGGTTGGAGTCATGAGAAATGTTCATCAGACCTTCACTGTGCTCCTTCTGCTCTCAGATATTGCTGTTGCAAAACAGATCTTGAGGTTTTTCTCATCAATATGCACTAGCATGTTAGGGGGAGCTCTTCTGCCTGGTTCTCAGTCCTCCTGCTTCTACATCAGTAAAAATTATTATGATTTTGGAAATCATCGTTCTAGTGATTAGTGCAGGGATTCAGGTTTTGCTCTTATGTGCCAATTCTGGTGGATTGCTTGAGGAGGCTGGCATTGTGTTGAGGAGGATTTGGGGGCTTCCTCAAGGCTGAGTGGTAAAGAGAACCATGATCAATTTTGAGAGAAAAGGAGGTGGCATGTATGCTATGTATTTATAACTCTTGTATTAAGTAGTCTAAGCCAATAAATTGGCAGAAAATAACTGAATCAAGAAAATCATTTCCAATCACTTTTAATTATGATAACAGACAAATTCGATATTTCTAGTAACAATGAGTTTGACAACAGACACAGAGTAAAAAGTTTTAGACTATGAGCTTTTATAAAGAAGGGGAGAAAAGAAATTAGAATTTTTATAACTATATGTGTCAGGAATTGTCTTAGTTCTGGGAAAATTGTCAGAATCAAAATGGAGTCACTTTGTTAAAACCCTGACAGATAGGGCCATGAAGCGGGGGATGGGGAGGGAGGGGGTGGCCTCACACATGTACACATATCTGATAACAAAAACTATCACAAAAAAAACTGCACAGATCACAACCTTGCACAAAGGCCACCACAAACATCACACAAAAAATACTTATTCGAGGACATCTGGCCAACAACTGTTGTCCAACCTTGGACTGACACCATCCTTATTATTGATCCTTATAGCCAAGCATGTCTCAAAATACCTCACCTAATTCACCTTATCTTTCCTTTAAAAACATTTGTCTTCCTTTACATCCCTGAATATGCACATGCGTGTTCCCATTGCAGTTCCCAATCCTGAATAACTATCCTTTTTTTAAAAAAGTCTCCCTTTCTAAAGCCTGTATAGAAAGTGTGTTATTCAGGTTTGACAGTGCTATAAAGTAAGTATTTGAATTGCCTTTTAACAAATAAGGGCCGGGCGCGGTGGCTCAAGCCTGTAATCCCAGCACTTTGGGAGGCCGAGACGGGTGGATCACGAGGTCAGGCGATCGAGACCATCCTGGCTAACACGGTGAAACCCCGTCTCTACTAAAAAAAAATACAAAAAACTAGCCGGGCGAGGTGGTGGGTGCCTGTAGTCCCAGCTACTCCGGAGGCTGAGGCAGGAGAATGGCATAAACCCGGGAGGCAGAGCTTGCAGTGAGCTAAGATCCGGCCACTGCACTCCAGCCTGGGTGACAGAGCGAGACTCCATCTCAAACAACAACAACAACAACAACAAAAAAAAAAAAAACAAATAAGGAAAGTGAGGCTAAAGGGGAATAAGAAACTTTGTCAGGTCCCACAGTTATAAGTGGGCTCTTGTTAGGGTTTGGTCAAGGTCTGTTTGATGATAAAATGACCATGCTCCTTTCACTGTGCCATATGTGATCCCTACACACATACACACTGATATGGTTTGTCTGTGTCCCTACCCAAATCTCAAGGTGAATTGTATCTCAGAGATATCCCACATATTGTGGGAGGGACCCAGGGGCAGGTAATTGAATCATCGGGGCCAGTCTTTCCTGTGCTATTCTCATGATAGTGACTAAGTCTCACGAAATCTGATGGGTTTATCGGGGGTTTCCACTTTTGCTTCTTCCTCATTTTTCTCCTGCTGCTGATGTAAGAGTGCCTTTCACCTCCCATCACGATTCTGAGGCCTCCCCAGCCATGTGGAACTATAAGTCCAATTAAACCTTTCTTTTTGTTCCTGGTATGTCTTTATCAGGAGTGTGAAAACAAACTAATACAGTAAATTGGTACCCGCAGAGTGGGGTGCTGCTGAAAAGATACCCGAAAATATGGAAGTGACTTTGGAACTGGGTAACAGGCAGTGGTTGGGACAGTTTGGAGGGCTCAGAAACTTTGTAGGAAAGTTTAGAACTTCCCAGGTACTTGCTGAATGGCTTTGCCCAAAATGCTGATAGTGATATGGACAATAAGGTCCAGTCTGAGATGATCTCAAATGGAGATGAGGAACGTGTTGGGTACTAGAGCAAAGGTGACTCTTGTTATGTTTTAGCACAGAAACTGGCGGCATTTTGCCCCTGCCCTACAGATGTGTGGAACTTTGAACTTGAGACAGATGATTTGGGGTATCTGGGGAAGAAATTTCTAAGTAGTAAAGCATTCAAAAGGTGACTTGGGTGCTGTTAAAGGCATTCAGTTTTATAAGAGAAGCAGAGCATAAAAGTTTGGAAAATTTGCAGCCTGACTATGCCATAGAAAAGAAAACCCCATTTTCTAGGGAGAAATTCAAGCCAGCTGCAGAAATTTGCATAAATAGTAAGGAGCCTAATGCTAATCCCCAAGACCATGGGAAAAAAGTCTCTAGGGCATATAAGAGATCTTCACAGCAACCCCTCCCATGGTAGGCCTGGAGGCCCAGGAGCAAAAAATGGTTTTATGGGCCAGGCCCAGTGTCCTCATGCTGTGTGCAGCCTAGGGACTTGGTTCCCTGTGTCCCAGTCACTCCAGCCATGGCTGAAAGGAGTCAACGTACAGCTTGGGCTGTGGCTTTAGAGGGTGGAAGCCCCAAGCCTTGGCAGTTTCCACATGGTGTTGAGCCTGCAGGTGCACAGAAGTCAAGAATTGAGGTTTGGGAACCTCCACCTAGATTTCAGAAGATGTATGGAAATGTCTGGATGCCCAGGCATAAGTTTGCTGTGGGAGCAGGGCCCTCACGCAGAACTTCTGCTAGGGCAGTGTGGAAGGGAAATGCAGGGTCGGAGCCCCCACACAGAGTACCTACTGGGGCACTGCCTAGTGGAGCTGTGAGAAGAGGGTCACCGTCCTCCAGACCCCAGAATGGTAGATCCACCACCAGCTTGCACCATGCACCTGGAAAAGCCATAGACACTCAACACCAACCTGTGAAAGCAGCCAGAAGTGGGGCTATACCTTGCAAAGCCACAGGAGCAGAGCTGCTCAAGACTATGGGAACCTACCTCTTGCATCAGCTTGACCCTGATGTGAGACCTGGAGTAAAAGGAGATCATTTTGGACCTTTAAAATTTGACTGCCCCACTGGATTTCGAACTTGCATGGGCCCTGTAACCCCTTTGTTTTGGCCAATTTCTCCCATTTGGAATGGCTGTATTTACTGAATACCTGTATCCCCATTGTACCTAGGAAATAACTAGCTTGCCTTTGATTTTACAGGCTCATAGGTGGAAGGGGCTTGCTTTGTCTCAAATGAGACTTTGGACTGTGGACTTTTGGGTTAATGCTGAAACAAGTTAAGACTTTGGGGGACAGAATGATATGGTTTGGCTGTGTTTCCACCCAAATCTCAACTTGAATTGTATCTCCCAGTATTCCCACATATTGTGGGAGGGACCTAGGGTAGGTAATTGGATCATGGAGGCTGGTCTTTCCTGTGCTATTCTCGTGACAGTGATTAAGTCTCATGACATCTAATGGGTTTATCAGGGGTTTCCACTTTTGCTTCTTCCTCATTTTTCTCTTGCTGCCAATGTAAGAAATGCCTTTCAGCTCCTGTCATGTTTCCGAGGCTTCCCCAGCCATGTGGGACTGTAAGTCCAGTTAAACCTCTTTTTGTTCCCGGTTTCAGGTATGTCTTTTTCAGCAGCATGTAAGTGAACTAATACACATATGCACATACACGCATGTAAGCCCACACAACTATATATACATGTGTACAAATACACAGATATATACACATATATATGTATGTGCAATGCAAACTTCACATATTAAGACTGCAATCTTAGAAAATCAAGAAGTAAATAACAAAGGTTTGTAAGACAATGACTCAGCACTCTAAAGGTCTTTTCCTTACATCAGTTCCCTTGGGTCTTAATTCAGATCCTATTGTCTCTTCATTTATATGGCATTCTAACAACTTGTTCATCCTAAAGATAGGAAACTTTCTAGAAAATGTTACAAAGACAGGAAAAAAGTATAGGTGACAATCACCAAAAAAGATGGATGAAAATTGTGCCGTCTTATTTCCCATTACAATAATTATCTCAATACAAGTAATATTTTTGAAGAAAGATTAACTTGTAATCAGCATAGTCTGTCTGAAAGGCAGAAATACATCTGACACATTTAAAAAAGATTTTCATGAAATATTGCCATTTTTTAGGTTTTAGCACTACAGGATATTCCTCAGTTACATAGAAAATTGATCAGTAGAGAATTCATTCATTATGTTGCTAGGTTAAGTACAGAATTTAAATGAGGTACTATTATATAAAACATTTGTAGAATTCTAGTGATAAAATACAAGGATTGTATAAAGTCAGCAAAATATGGAGAAGCTTTTTGGGTTGGGAGCTTGGGCCTGGTACTAAAGGTTGCTGTTTTCAAGGTGGCTTTTTTCCCATCATTCAGAATGAAATGCAAAACTCAGAACAGTAGCCAACTCCATAAACTTTCTCACCTTGCATCTTTGGATAAAGGAGAAGTTTCTTTTTTAGCTTACTATCAGCTTAAAATTGCAAATAAGTTTGAATGCCACAGCTATTTGGTAGATGGCTGGGTTCTCACGGACACAGAGTGTCAAGAATCACCTCAACAGGAACGAGGGAAGTAAGTAATGAAGGTTATAATCTCAAGGGATGGGAAAGACGGTTCCTGGAGAGAACTATTTTGCCCAAAGTCATGACATTAAAACAGACCATATGTCTTCCTGTTTGAGTATGTTCATCTATTTTGTCTCTACACTGTCTCTTTTGTTTACCTTGTCAGCCTGAGAATCACAATGAATGGTCTAAAAATTGAGAAATCACAAGAGTCCCAACCACAGAAGTCAAAACCAAACCACAAACTGGCTAAATTTGAAACTTATAAAAGAAAAAGCAAAATGACTCACCACCAATTGTATAATTAAAGACTGTTTCAGAAAGAAAGCACTCCCTGGCCTGCAGTTTATTCATCCTCCAGCCACTGATCTGCCTCAGTTTCCCCCAGTGTGACTGAGACAGCCTGGCTCAAAGAGGCACAACCTGAAAACTAAGCGTGAGAACATTTTCCCCACTTTCTGTGTAGTTGTAAATATCCCCAAAGGGTTATCCTACTGTTACTCATCCCCCTTCTGTTCCAGGCCGACCACCACACACCTACCAAATACAACACATTGCATCTTCAACAGTGATGACCGCATGTGTATGTTGTTAACTTTTCTCTGGTCATATTAAATCCTTCCTTCTGGGAAATGACATTTTTTAGTCCTTTTCCTTTTGTTCCTAGCCTATCCCTTAGCCTATTTGATGAGTAAAAGATGAAATAACATACAGAAGGATGCCCAGCATGACCAGGAAAATGACTCATCTGGCCAAATAATCTGTCCCATGGAAAACTACTGAGCCTTGCCAAATGCATATAGACATTAATTCCTAAAATACCACAGGAGAGGTTAGGGTCTTTTCAGGCTCTTGTGTCTAAAAGGTTTCCATGTTATCTTAATCAGGGTTTCTAAGCTTTCAGTCCAAGGAGTGGATAAATTTTAAAGTCTTAGGAGCTCCCTCATACTATATGCCAGTTTTTACGTATATTTATATGTTTATTTCTTTAATGGGTGGAATACATCATTTTCCCAAGCATTTTGGGGTTCTAGCCATCAAGTTTTTATTCACTCATTTAACTCATATTAACTGAATTATTTAAATATGCTAGGTACCATGATAGTTACAGGGGTATAATAAGAAATAAATCAGACATAATCACTGACCTCACAGAACTTAAAGATCAGCAGAGAAAGAAGACGTTTAATAAGAAAGATATTGGGCTCAGCATGGTGGCTCACGCCTGTAATCCTAGCACTTTGGGAGGCTGAAGTGGGTGGATCACCTGAGTTCAGGAGTTCAAGACCAGCCTGGCCAACATGACAAAACCCCCTTCTCTACTAAAAACCAAAAATTATCTGGACATGGTGGTGGCTGCCTATAATCCCAGCTACTCGGGAGGTTGAGGCAGAAGAATCACTTGAACCTGGGAGGTGGAGGTTGCAGTGAGCTGAGATCGTGCCACTGCACTCCAGACTGGGTGAAATGGCGAAACTCCATCTCAAAAAATAAAAAGAAAAAGATACTAAATAACAAAGACATTCAATAGTGCCATCATTCAACAGTGATGACAGGAACTACAGAGTACTTTGATAACATGTAACATGTGGACATTTTGAGAGATAAGTCTGTTATCAGCCATATTAGTAGCTGAAAATATATATCATTGCAGAGGTTTATTGGCCTTACTTTGAAGTGATTTCGGTGAAGCTATATATCAAATTACCACAAACCTCAACAGCTTGAAACAACAAATGTTTATTTCTCCCTCATGCACATGTCAGTTAGCCAAGCTGGTTTGGTTCTATATCAGCCTAGGAGTCTGCAGATCAACTGGAGTGACTAAGCTGGGGGTTCATGAAATGCATCCTGCAATATGTTCTTCTCATGGCAATTGCAGAAGCACAGAGGTAAGATAAGCCCACTGGGTAGCTGACTTCAAGTTGGCTTATGTCACATCCTCTAACATCTCATTGGTCAAAGCAAGATGTGGCCAAGCCCAAAGTCAAATATGGGGAAATATATTCCATGCACCATGAGGTCGAAGATATGAATGTACAATCCTGCTGCTACACAAGCGGGAGAGAAGAATTGGAACCAACAATTCAATCTACTGCATTTAGTTTGAAAAATCCTGATTGTACAACTTACTATTGCACTGTTGCAGTTAAACAGTAATTAACATTCTTAGGGGTAAACATGTTCGAAGCATGATTTTTGGTTTCAAGGAACTTAAGTTCCTCAGGGAGATAAAACATCCATAGGGCAGGGTGGGGAGGACCTCACTCTCACCTGGGTCAGGTCCTCTGAATTCACTAAGATATTCTCAGCTGTCACATTTCCATGAATATATTCATGTTCATGGAGGAACTTCAGGGTTCCCAGCTCGGGGAAAGAAAAAGGAAGCATCTCTTTCATCAAGGTAGAAAGAGATAAGGGTACTAGAAGAGCACAAATAAGGAGCTACACAGAGCTACTGCTTCAGATTGGAGGATGGTGCTGTGGAAAGTTCGCAGAGAAGAGATCTTAACCCTGAAACTTGGCTTCTTATTAAACATACAAAGACTGGAAGCAAGGGCATTCCAAATACTCTGTCGATGTCTAACCAAATTTCCTCCACTCAGATGTGGAGTAGGGGAAAGAAAATAAAACCTTGCCTCACACAAAATATTTCCAGTTCAATTAGAGAAAATCAGAACAAATGCACAAACTCTCCAGCCATGTAAACATAGGACGCTTCATAGCCTCTTATTTCCCACGAGGGAGTCTCCTTTTCCTAACAGGCTGTGGGTTTGTCAAAAATAGCTCTTATTATTTTGAGATATGTCCCATCAATACCTAGTTTATTGAGAGTTTTTAGCATGAAGGGCTGTTGAATTTTGTCAAAGGCCTTTTCTGCATCTATTGAGATAATCATGTGGTTTTTGTCTTTGGTTCTGTTTATATGATGGATTATGTTTATTGATTTGCATATGTTGCATATGCCTTGCATCCCTGGAAAACTGGCTAGCCATATGAGAAAGCTGGAACTGGATCCCTTCCTTACACTTTATACAAAATTAATTCAAGATGGAGTAAAGACTTAAATGTTAGACCTAAAACCATAAAAACCCTAGAAGAATTCCTAGGCAATACCATTCAGGACATAGGCATGGGCAAGGATTTCATGACTAAAATACCAAAAGCAATGGCAACAAAAGCCAAAATTGACAAATTGGATCAAATTAAACTAAAGAGCTTCTACAAAGTAAAAGAAACTACCATCGAAGTGAACAGGCAACCTACATAATGGGAGAAATTTTTTTTACAGTCTACCCATCTGATAAAGGGATAATATACAGAATCTACAAAGAACTTAAACAAATTTACATGAAAAAATCAAACAACCCCATCAAAAAGTGGGTGAATGATATGAGCAGACACTTCTCAAAAGAAGACATTTATGCAGCCAACAGAAAAATGAAAGAGTGCTCATCATCACTGGTTGTCAGATAAGTGCAAATCAAAACCACAATGAGATACCATCTCATACCAGTCAGAATGGCAATTATTATAAAGTCAGGAAACAACAGGTACTGGAGAGGATGTGGAGAAATAAGACTTTTACACGGTTGGTGGGTCTGTAAACTAGTTCAACCATTGTGGAAGACAGTGTGGCTATTCCTCAAGGATTTAGAACTAGAAATACCATTTGACCCAGCCATCCCATTACTGGGTATATACCCAAAAGATTATAAATCATGCTGCTATAAAGACACATGCACACGTATGTTTATTCACAATAGCAAAGACTTGGAACCAACCCAAATGTCCATCAATGATAGACTGGATTAAGAAAATGTGGCATATATACACCATGGAATATTATGCAGCCATAAGAAAGGATGAGTTCATGTCCTTTGTAGGGACATGGATGAAGTTTGAAACCATCATTCTGAGCAAACTATTGCAAGGACAGAAAACCAAACACCACATGTTCTCACTCAAAGGTAGGAATTGAACAATGAGAACACTGGAACACAGGATGGGGAACATCACACATCGAGGCCTGTTGTGGGGTTGGGGGAGAGGGGAGGGATAGCATTAGGAGATATACCTAATGTAAATGATGAGTTAGTGGGTGCAGCACACCAACATGGCACATGTATACATATCTAACAAATCTGCACGTTGTACACGTACCCTAGAACTTAAAGTATAATAATAAAAAAAAAAGAAAAGAAAAAAAAAGAAAACAAGAAATGGAAGACAGGATATCAATCTAACGAGAAATGGAGAAATGATGGCATCTGTATCTATTTTCTTTATGAATAACTAAAAAAAATTAAATGTATTGATTTTTCAAAAAAAAAATATCAGAAAGAAACAATCAGACCCTAGATATCTTTTCCTAGTCTGGACTGCTAGGCATCTTACCTCTCCTTACCTCAGCAAAATCTGGAGTTTTATTGTTTGGAGGTGAAATAGCAAAGGATCTTTAGACTGGGAGGCACCAGGTAAAATGAGGTCAGAGGTACCACAGTAAAAATAGAAGGATGGTGTAAACTTGTCCACACACGGTGGGTGCTGGAGCCCTTTGTCCGCTTCTCCCACCCCACCCCTGATGCTAGCAGTCAGGCCTTTACCCCACTTTAATCTCCATATTGTACTACTTCTAGTCATAATGATGCAATTACTGAATATTGACATAACACAAATCCTAGGTAAGTTAACTGGGAGGACAGGGAATAGCAGGGCATGAATGTGTGGTGAGAGGCAATGAGGAGGAAATAGTATGCAAATTTCATCTCATCTTTGAAAGTGGGAAGTCAATAGATGATGCCCCAAATTGGGGAGGAAAAAAGAATAAGTCATCCAACATGTTACGTAGGCATTGGATGATAAGGCCCAAATAATCAGATCAAAGAGGAAGTGATTGCTATTAAGGCTAGAGACGTTAAGTAGAAGCTTGTAGGTAACTGTTGTTATTTACAACCAATCTTGTAGAACTAGTTAACTCTACAAACTCTGGGCATGTTGAACTTTGATATAACAATTAAAAATGAAAGAAGAACAAAGTGAGTGGTTGAACTATGCTGTCTCCTACTGGGAAATTCTCACAATGGGAATTACTAATTTCTCTGGGAATGACATGGTAGCTGATACTGTGTGGTAGACAGCACATGGTAGAGCCAGGTTCCAGCCTGCTTCTGCCAACAACTAGCTGTGTGACCTTGGCCACAACACCTTCCCTTATCTCCCTTGGTCTCAGCTTTGTCACCCACACAAAGAGGTATTGAACTAGAAAACCTCACATCTTTTTTATAAGATCCAGCAAAGGAGGAGAGGCCATGAAGCGGGTCAAGAGCCAGTGAAATAGGAGAACCCTGAGACAAAGGAAGGAAATTTCAGCAGTTTCCCCATCTATCCATCCCTCTATCTCCACCTACTTCCTTTCCTATCCTCTGTTCTTAGGATCCTAATAATGTCGTGCAGCTGTTCTCCTGGCTTTTCTCGCCCCCTCCAGTGGTGGCCTCCCATTCTGCTCCCGTAGCCCTGTATGCACTGCCAGCCCCACCTTTGTGCCAATCCCTCACAGACCCTGGACTTTACCCAGCCTGATTAGACACTTAGAGTTCAGTGATTCTTAATATTGTTGAACCAAATATACATTTGAGAATCGAATGATGCCCTATCAACCCTTTGAAGAAGAAAAATCATCACATATACTCAAAATTCTGCTTTCAAATACCTCTTGAAGCCCATCACTGAATTCTATAAACAGACCTTAGAGATTGATGGGTTAATAACAATTAGTATTCTATTTGAGTGGTGATTTCTTAAAATGTACAAAACTATTTCACATACATGATCACAATATGGCTTTTCTCCAAGTAAAATGCAGAAAATCATGGCCATTATAGTTTTATTTTCATCATTGTGTTGGGCACTCTCTCACATAGATGCTATTTTTTATTCAACAGTTCAAGCAAGTTTCTATTATGATCATTTCTGAGAAGAGGACAGTTGGGCTCAGACAAAACCATTAAATATGTTAGAGTGAACAGTGAGTTAGTTTAATAAACAGACGAAAGGGGGTGGTCTCGCAAAGTCAAGTCTCTCTTTTTTTCTTTTTTTTCACATCACAGTCCAAGATGCGAAGGCAGTCTGTGCTTGAGGGAGACATTTAAGCAATCCAGATTCTTCAGCACTATGAAACCCAACACGTGGTCTTCAAGGTGGTTCCAGGCACTGATATTTTCAGGCAATGAGAGGGAAAAGAAAAATATGTCTAGAGAAAATATCTTTTATGTGGGTGAGATGGAAGTTGTACACAGTCACTTCTGCTGACCATTGGTGAATGTTGTGGGCAGAATCATGTTGCTCCAAAATTTATGTTAATGCACTGCCTCCCAGCACCTCATAGTGACTGCATTTGGAGATAGAGTCTTCAAAGACATAATTAAATTAAAATGAGGTTACTAATGTGGGCCTCAATCCAATATTACTGGTGCTGTTATAAGAGGGAATTTCAGCAGAGATGTACACAGAGGGAAGACCAGATGAAGACGGATGAGGGAAAATATTGCCATGTTTAAGCCAAAGAGAGAGACCTCAGGAGAAACAAACCCTGTTGACACCTTGATCTTGGACTTCTAGTCTTCATAATTGTGAGAAAATAAATGTATGTTTAAGACATCCAATAGTACTTTGTCATGGTATCTCTGGCAAATTAACACAGGTACGGTGGAAACTTGGCCACATGACCATTTCCAATGAGCTAGGGAGCTGTGTGCCTAGACAGAAGGGAAAAACACAAATGGTGGCAAACAAGTCTCTATCCACTGTATTAATTTACTTTAGGTCATGTAGCTTTAAGTTGAATGAATTATTCAAATCTAGGATTTCTAGCTTAATTTCTAGCACTCTGTATTCCCATCATCAACATGTCATTGAAATGTTGACTCTGGTCTTTGGTGACTAAATGCATAGTAGAAATAATTTTGAAAAATTTATAAAGAGCTAGTAGGAAAAAGATATTTAGGAATCTTAACATCACCATATGCAAATAGGTTTCTTTCCTGCCTCTAGGAATGATCAATTTGCTGTGGGTTCATAAATTTTGTCAGGCCAACAGATCCCACAGCTGCTATAGAAACATCCTAAATATATATCTCTGTAGAAGGGTAAATTATCTTCTGTGTTGAAGCAGTTTTCCTCTGAACTGTGCTTTTCCCCTTTATGCCATGGTTAGAACCCTTTTCAAGCTCATTGCTGCTGTGATCTTCTGTGCAACTCTATTTTAAGCTGTCTAAGATGGAATGAACTCTTCAGCTATTACTCTAAGAAAAGAAAAAAAAGAAAAGATTTGTACTGTAGTCAATATGGAACCTGGAATTAGAGAATCTCTGTAATACTGTATTTGGAGTTGGGAAAAGAAAAAGAGGACTCTTGAAACCATGGAAGACAATACTTAATTTCTGAAATAGGTATTGGGGTGGGTCTTAGCATGACTGTATGTGGATAATATTCTGTGACTTCATGAACATAAACTAGCTATTATGGATTTCCCTCGTAAGGCAAAAACACAGATGAGGATTTTCAATATGACTGGAACAACTGGGATGATTAAATTATACTGGTAGGTTATGTAAGGTATTGCCCTTCTTATTGTCTAAGACATAGTTCTCAAACTTGATACCTACAGGAATTCTGGTGGTTAGCATAGAAGGTGAAACAGGCTCCATTTTAGATGAAAATCTGTACATCCACTTATCTAATAAATATTCATTACTTAATGACAGCATGCCTTCTTCTAGGTACTGAAGAGGGAGTCCTTACCCCTGTAGAGCTCACAAATGACAACAAAAGACACTAAATAAATATATGGTCTGTAGTCAGTTATATATGTTGTCATATATATGTCATATATGTATGAAAATCTCTGTAAGGTTTTTTTTTTAGCCAGGGAGAGACATGATCAGATTTACTTTCTGAATTTTAGTTTTGATGTAAGAAGAGAGACCAGGAAAGAGGCCATCACAGTAGTCCATAGACAATGCTAAGTAGGATGAGGGCGGTAAAGGTGAACTAAAAAGATAGGATTCATGGTATGTGTGGAAGGTAGACTCTGAAGGATTTGCTGAAATAATGAATAAGGAGCATGAAAAGAAGAAAAATGCCAAGGAGGATTCACCTTCAGGGCTTGAGCAATTGGATGAATGGTGGTGTGTTTCTGATAGAATGCGCAGTGGGGTTTGTAGCAAGTCAGAGTGTACAACTTATCTGAACCAAATGCGCAGTGGGTTCAGCTCTACTTAATGGGGCAGCTCTAACTTAGCTCAGAATGATGAAGGCTGTTTTCTCTATCACATGTGATCATTACCCTTGTTCTCTTGTTGCAAAGACACTTTACAACCTAATTCTTCTCTTTCTCTATAATAAGCTTCAGTATGCCTGCATGACAGATGCACCTGACAGCAATAACTTAAGCATACACTGAGAATGACGCTGTGGTCTAAGAAGGGTGTGGGTTTGGAATTCCAAGGTAAGGAATCTGGGCATGGCCAACCCAGAGATACACTCCTTATCTGTGAAGGACATCCAACCCCCTGGCCCCACCCTTTTCAACACAGGCCATACAAGGGATAGAGGCCCTTTGTTTCAGGTTAAATGAGGTTTCTAGGTAGAGGTTGCTAGGTTAAGGGTGCTAAATGAAAATGTTATATAAACTGCATGCTTTTACAAATGGCAGCTGTTATCCTGTCCAACTGACTACTACTAGACCTGACTGGGACGTAGGTCTTCAATAAACCCTATGTTTTGTTCATTGGTTTCTGGTCCCTTCCTTGGCCTCTCAGACATGGTGCCATCCCTATTGGAATCAACTAGGATGTAGACACCTTTACCTACCAAATCTCTCACCTTCTTTTCTCAAGCCTGTTCTTGATACCTCAGTCCTTTCTGCTGACTTCACTGTATAGCCTCTGAGTTTTGGCTCTGAACTTAGCAGAGAACGGATAGATCATCTGACCTTTCCCTCTGGTTCCTGTGATCATAGAATTCGCTAGGAAAGCATTTCAGGATGGTGGTGGATGTTTTGAGACCAGGAGCATTACAACTGTTTTTGGTGGGATCTAACCATGCAGGACGCAGTGCAAATTTCTCTGTCTCCAAACGACACTTTTTGTACTTTTTCTCTGTGAACTGGCTAATGGAACAATAAAGCACCATTTCTGTTTGTTTATTTCTCAAATTTCAGCTTGAAATTGACAACATAATCTCAGAGATCATACCCATGCAGTTATAATAAATCTTGAGATCAATACACCAATAGCATATTTTTCAAAATATGATTACAATTTTGCGAAGTTTATTCTGATGGAAGCCTAAGATGTCATCAAACTTCTAGAAGATCTGAAACCATTTAACTAATTTTGAGTAGGCCTTAATACTGAGAGCAAAACTGGTCCACTTCCTTATTTCTTTCATTGAAATGATAATTAAAGCATCTCTACTCTTAAGTGATTGAACCCATGCTGATTTTCACGGATGTGGTTGAAATAAAATCAGACCAAAAAAAATGTATGGCTGTTTACTGAACTCTTTTGAGATTAAATCTACACAACTTTGCCAACCTAATTAAATATATGTGACTATGTAAACAGCATAGTGAAAACTCTATTTAAATAAAAAGCTCTGAATTCTGAGTTATGAGTCTGATTAGAGTAATATTACTGAATCAATTTTTTTTCTCCATAAAGCTTACTTTTTACATGACCCAATTCCAGAGGGCATCCAAATTTATGGTTCAATTGCATTTTATTTAACTATGGTCATTAAAAAGACCACAAATTTGCCATTAATCATTGATTATATTCAATCAGCATTCAAGGTGACTTACGTTTTCTCACTACTTGCTACATTACAATTTGCCGTACAGGCTTCCTGGCATGAAAGGAAACATTTATCTGTAAGTAGTTGGAGTTTTCAGTTCAAACAGTACTAAGTACTTATTGATTACACTTTCTAATACTTTTTCTCTTAAAGACCCAGAGTATTACTGACTACAGATATGTTTATGTTTCTAATTCTAGAAGACGAAAAGTTTTTCTTGGTGCTGTGGTGACAAAATGGTAAATTCTACAAAAGACGCCCAAACCGGTTTCATTGTTTGAATCATTCTCTGTAAAGAAAACTTTAAATTTCTACTGTGATTTAGCACAATGTTCTTTCAAATCATCTTTTCTTGTGTTGATAAAAGAAACAGCCTGAAGGCAGGGCCCTCATGTCATTCATCTTAATGTCCCCTGAACTCTGTGCCTGATTCACAGGAGATAATTCCTTTGTGGAAAGGGATTTTGTATATTCTCTGAGTGAGATGTTATATATTAAGTTGTAGCAACCATTTTTACCTCTTCCTCCCACCCTATACTGGATGAGGTGAAAAGCTCAAAACAATATATTTCAGGCCCTTCTATGGCTAGGTTTATGGATGCAGTGGAAGTTCTACCAATAGGAGACAGAAATGCAAGACTTGAAAGGTGGATGGTGAAGGGGAATAGAACCCCAGGTTACCACCCCAGAACAGGAGATGCTGGGCTCCTCCCTGGCGCAAACAGTGTGAACTTCCATGGCTCCACTCCAGTGCACACTCCTCCCAATGCACAGGATGATTGGAGGTTCTCCAGGGACTTCTTTATACTTCGTTGTCTCAATACCATTAAGTAACATCTTCACTGCATAAAAGGAGATCCCAAATTCTGGTATTATGTCAAATAAACTCCATTGATTACCAAGCATCTTTATGAGTTAGCATTGCTAGAATTATATTTAAGGTCAAGTTCTCAAACATTGATAGGCATTGTTTGCCAAAGGGAACATGAATCCAAGGAAAAACATGGCACATCTTGTTGGTGCATCCATTGCATTCAGTGCTAAGAAATTTTAAATATAATTTTTCAAACAAAGGGTTCCATTATGGAGTAAAAAGCTAAACTAGATGAATTTGTAAGAAAAGACATGAGATTTTAATGCAATTTCTTCTCCACTATTCCCCATATACCTAGAAAATAAGTGCTCAGGCGTTCCCTTCTGTGACTCCTAAAGGAAGATTTAGCTCTTTTGTTTCATGGATTGAGAGAAGAAGCTTCGCTCACAAGCCTGGCCCTTTAGACCCTCAATTTCTTTATTTCAAAGTAAGAAACAATGGCAGATGCCCTACCTACCTCAATGAGCTCTTGTGAAATAATATATGAGGCAGATATAGAAAATGATTACGAATATGAACTCTGAAACTTGACAGCTAGAATTCAAATAACAGCTCTGTCATTTTTCTGTCTTTGTACCATTGAAAAATTCGTTACTTTTGGTCTCAATTTTTTCATCTTAAAAATGGGGATATTTATAAATAATAATACCTGCCTCATCAAACTGTTAAGGGAACCCTATGATCTTATGCAAATAAAAGTTCTTAGAATAGCACATGTCACATAAGATCTTATTATTTGTGATTATTAAAAGGTAGAGCCATTTTGAGTGACATCTTTCCTGTTAATAATGTTAATAACAAACATATATTAGGTGCTTCTCCTGTGCTAGACATCTAATACGCATTATGTCATGAAAAACAACCTTAGGAAATAGGTGCTATTATCAATAATTTACGAATAAGAAATTTTAAAATGCAAAATGGATAAAAGCTTACGCTAGGCTAATTAAAAGAAACAACCAAATAAACAGTGGGCACGGAACTTGAAAGCTTGATTCTGACTTTGAAACCTGTTCTGTCACCTGTCTATGAAATTCAGGTCTTCTTCAGAACAAGCACAGATGGGCAGTGATGAGGAAATGACAGATCACCTATATCCAACACCATAAGTCAAACACCAATCTAGACTATGACATATCCCATCTCATTTAACTCTTGCAATAACCACACAGGTTGAGATTCTTGTGTCTATTTTTTTTAGTGATAAAGAAAGAGGTAGGACTAGGATTCCAATCCATGTGTATTTGCCTGTAAATCTCTTGCTATTTCTGCTACCACTGTTCTATTAATTTTAATCTGAAAGAATCTGAAAAATTAGTTACCATCAACCCCAGGAATATAACCTCGCATGAGAAGGGATGAAAAATACACACTACAGAAATTTCAGATAGGGAAATAGCCAGAAAATGCTATTAGAAAATGACTTGTTTTGACTTTTAAAAAAGTAGTTGGGATTTAATGATTGCTAGTTTTTAAGTGTACATCTTACCTACAGAGTTAAACCCCTTATTGCATGACTCAGTGTAAGACGACACTGAATTACTGTTATCACCGCTGTTGAGTTAAATATGACCCAGTGCTGTAAATGTGTTCTGCTGTATGTTACACTAAAAGCCTGACTAATCATTTGCTTATATTTGTTGAATCAAATAAAACTAGGCTAAATTCATTCCACTGTCTTCTTTCAAGCTGATAGTGTGGCTTTATCGAGCTACTAAAAGGAGATGAATGAGCAGAGGCTAACAGAATTCTGATCCTTCTTTCTGTAACAAACATCACACAGTAAACCTTCAAAGGACAGGGGGGATCAATTTCTTTCAGTCATCAATGAGGACATAATAAGTGACCTGGTCAAGGTAAGAGAGGCCTGAAAATGGCCTCTCTCCTGATGTCTCTCTATTTCAAAAGAGTGGATGATGTCGCTTCTATTTATAAACTCATCTGAAAATGCATGAGCTTTGCAAGGTCTTTTTTTTTCTCCTCAGTGCCTGCATCTTGAAAGGGCATAAATTAGAATAACAACATCAAATAACCTAATATCTTGGCATCAACAAAGGCAATTTACAGAAACTTGAATTTACTATCAAGCAGTAAAGAAAGGCACATAAAGGGGGCAGAGAGGCATCTTGATTTTGTAAGGGGTGAAGGCACTTTGACTAAGCCGAAATCTGTAAATTGATAGTTGATGGATGACAAGGTGAGGCTGTTAGGAGGGGGAGCTTGGGCTTGGGTGGCAGGTGGACACACCCATTAGTTGCGCCACCTTGTGGAAGCTATTTACCTTTTGAATTTCATTTTTCTTATCTATAGAATTGGAGTAATACCTCACAGGGTTATTGTAAAGACTAAGCAATTAACATGTTTGAATACCTAGTAGAGTGTCTAACCAATAGCAGTAGATGCTCAGTAAATAGTAGCTTAGTGGTATTAGTGTCATCACCACACTACCACCATCATCCTCATAATTGTATGCAAGAGATCAGAAACCATTGCCATCAAAGTCTGGTTGCATTAATTTGTCCACATCTATCAGATAGACAAGTTGCTTTTGATGGTTTTCAGTCGCTGATTCTTTTAAAAATAAAATCTTGAGAAAATCCTCCAAATATAAACCATGTGACCCAGCTTTAGAGATTGGGCATTGAAAGTATATAATGAGAAAAGGAGAACAGGAACACATACTTTTACAGGGATTCTGATCTGGCACCCCCTGCTTCTCTTATATGAAAGCAGATCTAGACTTTCCTGGCTCTTAAAATCCACAGAGACTAAGGATCATCCTAGGTCACCCTGTAAATAGCAATCTTGCTTTAGCTACGGCCCAGAACTCCCCTGGGAGTTATGAGCTTAAACTAAGCCTCGTCTAAAATTTAGACAGAAGGAAACAGGGGCACCACAAAAATTTCTTCCCTGCCCTGACACCACCCCATCCCCAGCTTTGAGAGCATGATGTGCTTTTCCTCTAAAATCCAAGAAAGAAAATGAAATAAAGTCGAGAGTGTTCACAGAAAGTAAATAATTAGTATTGACTAAAATTCAAAGCTGACTTACTAGATTTTAATTACAGGATGTTCCCATCTCCTAACTGACTGTTATACACTTCTAAATTAAGTTTAATAACAGTTAGAGGGACACATGCAGAGTGCTCAGCACGTGCCAAGCATGGTTCTTAGTGCATTGTGTGTTTACGTAGATAAGGCTCACAGTAACCCTACAAAGTAGGTGATACAAGTATCCTTGTTTTTACAGAAAAAGCACAGAGAGATTGAGTAAGGTATCTAAGATCACACAGCTAAAAACAGCAGAGTCCATATCAGAATCAAAGTTGATGGGTTTCAAAGTCAGTGCCCTTTACCTGCACTGGTTGCCTCACTGAAGGAGGAAACTCAATACTATAATAGTATTGAAACTGCAGGCTTGCCTGGGGATCATTTTCAGATTGAATAGACCTGATTTTATTGTATTTTGCTTATTCAATATTATCTTATTTAGTAAAACTCCTCTAAGTATTTTAAAATCCATAATGGTTTCATTCTTCCCACCACATTCTTTTACAAATGTATTTAAAGATACATAGCTATGGGTCTGTGAGGTAACCTAGTACTGTTTAAAAATTGTCCCGCTAGTTAAAAATACATTGAGAATTGTTCTGTTTATTTTAGGAAAAAGTAACTTTGACAATCAGTTTTGAAGATGCTCTAAAACTTCAGGGCATCTATCATTTCAACGAGATGACTCATGGTTTTAATTAACTATTGATTAGGAAAGAAAGTAATATGCTTTAGTCAGACACACTGAAAAAAGTGTTTAGAAATTCCACTTTGTCAATTATGCAACTGTTTTCTGATCAGAAGGCACTTGGTTGTTAAATGATTGGTAGAAAAAAGAAAAAGAGAAATTGAGTCATCTTTGTTCATTTTTCCTTTGGTTATGACCTGGAAAACCATATATGGAATGAAAGGATGGGGGAAAAGAGCAGATTGGAATTTGAAACTACCTTTTCAGTGGGAGATGAACTAGGGCCAAAGGAGGAAGGATACCTGCTGACAACTGTCATTTCCACAGACTTACTGGAGCAAAATGATGTCTAATGTTGAGAAGAAAAATTGAGTGTTTAGATTTTTTAAATGGCTGCAGAATTCTTGTTTTGCTGATTTTTTTTTAAGGTAGAGCTTGTTCAAAGGCAGAAGATTATAGAACTGGCCAGGGACTTAAGGAGAGCAAACGAGGGTGTCAGGTTTTTGGATTTAACTGTCCATTGGCTGGAGGAACTGAGAAAGCTTATGGAGACAAAGTCTTTGGCAAATGTAAGTCAAAACAAATTTTCAGCCCAAGACAAAATTATGTTATGTTGAAAACAGCTCGGTTAGCTGAATGTTCTTATATGTGCCCAGGCAACAACATTTCTTTAGATATTTATCCACATTCTCTTTTATTGTTTTACTTCCATTGTGAAGAAAATGTAGCTGCTTTATACTGAGACGAAATTTTTAAATCCATTCAAAAGTGTGGAAGGACTCAAAGCAATCTTCACAATTCAAAAGTTCTATTGGGAGGTTTAAGACTTAGAGGAAAGTAAAGAAGTAGCCAACTCTGTGAAAGAATTTAAGTCTGTTCTAGGGAAAGAAGTTATCATAGTGCTATGGGTTTATTAGCTTTATTACTTACTGATCAATAAAAATAGGACAAAAATAAGAAATTTTCTCAATTAAAAAAGTTTTCAGTGTATTAAAGCAGTATAAAAAATGAAACTGAAGATACACACTTTGCTGATCTTTTACTTCGTATTTTCAAATTTATCATGAATATTCATATGGATTGGAGAGGAGAGATAATATCAAATGGTATGAAAAATAAGCCATGATCTAGTATAAAACAGAAATAGCAAAGGAGATCTCCGGCTTAGATTTTGGGTTTCTAACACAGCATAAATTTTTGTCAAAGAACATGCAGACAATGTCAGAACAAAGCAAACATAATCACCATTATTTCATTTCATTTCTTCACATACAAGGACCTACTGCCAAACCATCTTCTCATTTTTACCATTGAATATTTCCTGGCTTTGACCATACTACAGGTGTTCATTCCCTTAGAATCTGAAGCCATCTGTCTTTGAACATACCGGCTGCTGACAACCCAAAGCTGGGTTCCTGTTGGTTTTGAAGAGTTTAGCAGCATTGGGGAGGGAGAGACCTCTTCAAGAAGAGCCAGAGAGTGGAGGAGATGAG
The DNA here is from genome assembly GCF_003255815.1 of Theropithecus gelada. Classification (NCBI taxonomy): domain Eukaryota; kingdom Metazoa; phylum Chordata; class Mammalia; order Primates; family Cercopithecidae; genus Theropithecus; species Theropithecus gelada. The sequence continues at coordinate 20,969,691 of NC_037672.1, forward strand.
ACCAGCAGTTTGGGAGAAGACACTGTGTTAGGCACATATGCTAGCATGGTTTGGCCCTAGAATTAGCCAGAGGGTTGAAAAACAGAGTGAGAGTTTCATTACCCACCTATAGTTTCAGCCCGATTCCAAATCTTATAATTCCCTCTCCCTAAATTCTCCCAGCACACTTAACTACATGTCCAAAGGATTATATACAATGTAGATCAGCATCAAACATAATGACTTTGCCACCTTCCTACTGCTGATGCCAAGTCTTATCACCCACCTCTCTCTCCTTCCCATCTTGCAGTAGCACTAAAAAAAGGATATCAAAATAACAACTACTAAGGATTACTATTATCCTAAATTCTGGAGTATTGCATATGCATGTGAAGAAAATTACCTACTTTATATTGTATCTATATGATCTATGTGAAATCTTCTGAACTATCATAGATGATATTTTTGAAACTATTTCCATAGTAAGTTCCATCCTAAATCTTTCATTAATGTGAAGGTTCTTACTAGATATGAGCCCTTCCAGGGCAGAAGCCACAGTCTATGTTTTCATCATATTCCCAGGGCCTAGCACAGTGTCTTACTACATTCACTAAGCATTCATTTATTGAGTAAATTTTTTTTGTGAGGCTGAATTTTGTACTTGTCAGTGATGGCGGAAACGGTGACAGAGATAGAAAAGGATCCTGCTTTCATGGAGCTTACATTCTAGCTTCCATAGTAGATGTTCAGACACACAATGAATGGTTTTTCTAATAAATGAATGGTTTAATAAACAAAAGAACACATGAATGAATAAATAAGTTTGTACACGGCAAACATAATCTAAATTTGAATGCAGAGTTCTCTTTGATCTGGTTTCCACCAGTCCATCATCCAACTCATGAAATGGCCCAGTAGAATTAGAAATGTGTGTGTGGGTGGAGTGGGGTGGGGGTAGGGGGTAGAAATATGCCTAATATTTCATTCTCAAGACTGATTGAAATGATAAGATCATTTCTAAGCATTGATACTATCAAACAGCAAATCACCCCAGTAATGTATTTATAAATCAGTATTTTCTAAAGAATGCTTTATAGAATCTAATTCTGCATATTGTTACTTGATGTTATGCCAAAACAGTTTTGTATGATGAAATAAGGTGGGGAACACTTAGTTAGGGAAGTTTCTTTTTTGGTAGGTCTTAGCAGAACTTTTAGCATGATAATAAGCAGTGTGGTTCCCTCGGATAATGTGTCGTCCAAACTTTAATAGAAAATTCATTTTTGAAAACAATTTAATAAAGCACACTTTGTTTAATATGGATATGAATAAAGGGAGCGGAAATTGCTGCTCTGCCTGGATTCCCTCTTCAGGACCAGTGCACTTGTTTTAGTCATTCAGACTGCTAGAATAAATAACCACAGATTGGCTTAAACAACAGATACTTACTTGTCATAATTCTGGAGGCTGGAAGTCCAAGATAAAGGTGTGGGAAGACTTGTTGTCTGGTGAGAGTCCGCTTCTTGCTTGCAGTTGACTATCTTCTCACTGTATCCTCACCTGGTAGAAAGAGAAAGAGAGAGCTCTCTGAAGTCGCTTTTCTAAGGATGTTCACCCTATTCATGAGGGGTCGACCCTCGTGACCTAATTACCTCCTCCAAACTCTACTTTCTAATATCACCATTGGGGTTAGGATTGTAACATATGAAATTTTGGGAGAACACATACATTCAATCCTTAACAGCATTCATCCTCTGCCCTTGACAATGTTGGTGGCTGCATGTTCATAGATGCACTCTCCTGGGCATTGCCCTCAGCTCCAGGGACCTGCCCCCTGGAGTTTGACCTGTGGGCAATGACAGGGTGATGAAAGGATAAAAGGCTCACTCACCCTTGTCTCAAATTGAGATAGAGCTTAAGGGGCATCCTAGCTCTAGAATTCCCTGTAGGATCAGATAAAGGCCCAGATGCATCCACATTGTAGGTCAGCTTCTGTCTCTGTGCCAACCTGTCTTCTCCACTTCCTTCTGGGTGTCTCTCTCCCAGGACATTCCCCAGTAAAATTTCTCTATGCAGTTCCCCATCACCAAGTCTGTTTATCTGAAATTTAATAAAGACAATGAACGTTATTCCAATTGATCTGCAAGGCTCAGGTGAACTTTGAGCCACTCACTTCGGTGCGACCAATAGTATGTTTTCGGAAACATTTGATTCATAGATTACTGAGTCTCAATCAATGTTCCAAGTCATTGAGAAACCCTCATTATAAACACCTCTTTTTCTAAAAACCTGTCTCAAGTTTTCGGTCTATACAATTCATTTGCATGATCACCATGGGCAGCATGTGCCATCGTTTCTAACTTTTATTGGCATTACATTGTTATTTAAATTCAAAGTCAACTCTCTCAGGTACTCAAGCCATCAGTAACATAGTTTCAGACTCATTTTGCCTAACTTTAATGTTAAACCTCTTTATACTGTGTCTTACCCAAAAGGAGTAATGAATGTGTAAATAAGGAGGAAAACCAAATGCCATTCTCTTAATTTTAGTAATTGTGTTTTGATGAAATAGCTCTAGTATGAACTAAAGCTTTCTAAGAAAAACAGTCCTGACTTTAAGCACACTGGACTGTAATCATATACATTTACATACATACACACATATGCACAGTTGAGTACACGCAAGCGTATTAAACAGCTGAAGGGAAGTAAGAGGTATCCTCGTGAATCCCCTCAGTTTTATTGCTGAAGAAATTGAGGTCCATTGTGGAGGAGTGACTTATTTAAGGTCCAATAGAGAGTGGTAGAATGAAATCTGCATCTCCAACTTCCAAAATATAAACTTAAAATGTCAGCCTGTTATTCAGATGCATGTCGGTGGGGCTGGCAGGATGGTTATTAGCTTTACCCCATACCCAAAATTATTTAGCGGTAAAATCACAATAGAATTGTTTTACACAGCCACATGTCTCATTTGACTTTTAAAAAACTTGATTAAGCACACCTTTTTGGGGATGTAATACACGCATAAAGCTAAGGATACATGTAAACAGGACTGCATAAAAAGTACCTTTCAATCTCACCCCATACCAGTGAGCCTTATGATTGACTAAATCATCAGTAAGAGATTCAATCAGCCATCCAGCAGTCTAAAAATCTACAATTCTAAAGAAAACATTTAATAATGGAAAGTGAACTGAAACAAAATGAAACACACATACACAGATTGGCCTCACTTTAACAATTTCATCAGAAAGTGGTTTTTATAAACATATTTTTCTGTGCTCATCTTTTTATAGATTCAATCAGCACTACCTCACAGAAATCATGCACAGAGATTCCATGGCAACAGCCACATTCTGCACAGACACACACACACACAAAATCAACATGCTTAAATAACTACAATTCACACCCACTTAAGTCTATTAGATTTGGATTTCAGATACAAAAATAGCTACAATAATTTTTTTGCCAATTAGGAGCAGCTCTGTTATTAATGTTTTCAGTAAATTTAAACCATGTGATAGTGGAAAATGAAAAAGCAAAACCCCAAAGGGAGGAATAAATAGTTCAGCACTGGTCTAGATCCTCTCACTATCAGCTGATTCTTTTGGGTTCATTTTTCAAGTGAACTTCACCTCGACCATAAGCTACTTAAATAGAGCCTTTACTGGCAGTAAAACAGAATTGGTAGAACATGGGATCAGTACGCTTCTGTCTAAAAAAGTAAATGACTGTTTTAAAATTTCAATCTTTTTCTCTATTAAAATAATATGGCTTTGAAAACCAGTTTCAGAAGAAAATTTCTTGATTTGAGTAATTGTTCATGAGTCATGTTCCCAAGGTGACCTTGGTTTTACTTGTTGAGCACCTGAGGGACATGAATATAAAGAAAAGTTAAGGCTGGATCCATGTAAATAGAGTAAAAAATTGCAGGCACTATCTTAGGGACAAATGCTACAAGGAAAACCCAAATTACCTGTGGCGTATGGTGGTGTTTTGTCAAATTTTATAATGCCGACCAGTTACAATAGAACTACTCTCAGTTCTCATTCAAAATGGTGATTCCTGGCTCTCACTCCTGTTCCACAGAATTCGAATCTGTAGTGTTCTAGTGAAGAAGCCAGTGATTCTTTGGTAAAACACCAAAGGAGTGAGTCCAGACAGGAAGTACCTACCAAAAACTAGGAACTGACATGAACTTGTAAAGGAGTAAGATCTGGAAGTTCTCTAAGCCTGGTAGCAACATGTAACTGCTGTGGCTTTGTAATATAGTTTCTGGTAGGAAAATGGGATATAGTGGGCATGAAAATGCATCTTAAAGATTAAAGGCCATAGTCAGGCCCGGCGTGGTGGCTCACGCCTGTAATCCCAGCACTTTGGGAGAGCGAGGTGCAAGGATCACCTGAGCCCTGGAGGCTGAGGTTGCAATGAGCTGTGATCACGCCATTGCACTCCAGCCTGGGCAATAGAGTGAGACCGTTTCTCAGAAACAAAACAAAACAGAAAAAGGCAATAGTCAGGGAGTGGCAGCAAAGACGAGTTATCCAAGAGGCACTCAGGAGGCACAACTGTGCATCTACCTGAGAACACATTATCATCTGAATCAGAGTGTCTCATTAATAATAAACATAACAATGAAAGCAATGTCAATAATTACAATCCATTTTTATAACTCTTTGCCATTTGCAAAACTTAGTTTACAATGTCCATGGAAATGAGCATGGAAGGATTGAAGAGCAAAACCATAGAAAGTCAGGAGAGACCGTTTTATCTTCTTTTGCTGAACTTGACCATAAACTCCATGAGATCTTGGTCTCTGCCTTCTCAAAAAGTGACTGGTTTATACTAGAGTCTCAATCAATATTTTTTAAATGATTAATAAATGAATGAATAATACAGGACATAAAGAGGATGTAATTTGCAGAGAATGAGAGGAAAGCACTTTCTTAGATAGTACCTGACAGTATATTGTTCCCTGTCTAAATCAAGTAACTAAATAAAACCCAGTATATGACAGCAGTGAGAGAGGGAGAACATTCCCGCATGACTGCAAGAGGGTTTGATGACCATATTTTAGAAATTGAGAGCAGCAGCTATTGCAGTCGGCACGCTCACATAGAGTTGTTCAGCAATGAATAGGGAAAGAATTAGCAAGATCTGTGGAAATTCAGTTGCCAATCATTTAAATTTAAACACTGGGCACCTGCAGTCAGAGAGACTACTATAAGGAAGTGATCAGTCCAATATCAGCTTATAGGACACAGTCTAAAATACTAAAGAGTGGAGAAACATTTCCTTCAGTCACAGATGTCTGAGAATTTCACCAAGACTTTAACAGAGAGTGATTTATCTTCCACACCAGAATTACATTCTCATTAGACCTGTGATTAATGTAGTTTGGGGTGGGTATATGGAAGGTGTTTGTGTGTGAGAAATAGTGAGTTGCAATACCATTGGGCTAATCAATATTTGATCATTGTAAAAACTTACTCCTGGTGTTGTTGAAGCTAAATGTACAAATTCAGAGAGCTTCTGGGGCCTCCAGTATACAGAGCATATGAATAGCTCTCTTTCCCCACTTCCTGCCACAGACACAATACACAGACACCCTAAAGGAAGATATTACTCACACCGTTATCTTTTTTTTAATGTCAGAGGAACCCTGTAAAGTTAGTGTAGGCTTAAGTATTTTCATTTTATAAAAGAAGCAATTGAGATACAAAAATACAGAAAGTTCACAAAGTTAATAAGAGCTAGAGCAGAGATTTAATCCTAGGTCTTCTGATTCAAAGTCACTTTTTAAAAAATACAGAAATGGGTACTAGAATAAGATTAGCTATTTCAATATAGAATTACGTTTTTCCCCCAAATACAGTCTTTAAAATGTCATGCTATAATTTTATACCCATAGTTTGGCAGAGATTCACCACAAAAAGTTCAGATAAATTTCCATTTTATAATTCTGTGTAAAAAAAGGTGAAATCAGAAATGAATACAAACTATTTTAAGTTCAGATTCCATAAATTTTGATGAGTTAAGAAAAAAAAATACAGAAAAGGAAAAAAAGAATATTGAAAATTTTCATGTGGAACTTCTATTTGTGAAGGAAATTTATGTCAATAGAGAACTTAAAACTATTAATCTTTTTATTGAAGACACCTGGCAGAAATCACCTTAACCAAATGATCAAAGTTAACCTCAACTTTAAGGAGAGAAGTTAGCTTTAGATGTTCCTGGGAGGCTGCTAAGAAGGACATGGCATCACTTCTGTGAAATTCTGCTCAAATATGGGTAACCTGAATTTGATCGTGAAAAGACATCACACACCCACCCTACAAAATAACTGCTGTGTACTTTTCTAATGGTTCAAACCCATGAAAGAGAAAGAAAAGACATAGAAACTGTTCCAAATTAAAAGAGACTAAGAAAATGTGATAACTAAATGCAACAAGTGATCTTGGTTGGCTCTTGAACCATTATAAAAAAGACATTAATGGGACCATTGATGGAATTTGAATACAGTATCTAAATTAAACAGTAGGATTATATCAATGTTAATTTCCTGATTTTTCTAAACATACTCTGTTAGTAATAGCATTTTCGGAAACTAGATGAAAGATATATAAACATTTATTATATTAATTTTTCAACTTTAAAATTATCTCAAAAATCTTTAAAAATTAAATTTAAAAATTTAAATGGGTAGATTTCATATTGTGTTCTTCCTAGGATAATTTTTTAAACAAAATTAAAATATGATCAATCCTAGTGCTGCAAAGGGTCTTACTGATAAAGCAATTAAATCTTGTAGCTGAGTATTGTAACTTGTCCAAGGTTGTAAAGACCTTGAATCTTGGTCACTGGACACTGATGTTCTTTCTTTAGTACTGCGTCCTACTTCATCCTCAATTCTCTAAAAACCTGAGGACACTGACATAAGCCTGCTCTTTACATTTCATGTCTTTTTCAGAGACAAGGGAGGATGATGTTGACAACAGATGTCGACCATGTAGATGAAACAGGTCAACGCTTTGCCCTGGAAAGCACTTGTTAACAGCAGCTCAAGGGAGAGTACCCAATGAAGCAATTATGTGTGGAGATATCTGAAGGCAAGCCCCTATTATTAATGGGAGCTCAAAGATCACAATTTTAAAATCCATGATTAAAATACACAGAAAAAATTATAAACAAATAAGGTAAATGAGGGAATTACAGTGGAAGAATAGTAACCAAGGACTGTGACTTAAACCAGTGGTCTTTAAACATTTTTGTTCACCTATTCATTAAAAAGATTTTGGGGAAAACTTGCACATCTTTACGTTGACATCTAAAATGTTATCTTTGGCATGTAACTAATTGCAAAAGATATAATTTCTGGCAAATTCCAAATAATGATGCTTTTTAATTAAACTGTCAGGGAACTCTGTAATATCTCTCCAAAGCAATATGAACACAACAGCAAGATGAAAGTCATGATCATTTAACAGATAAAGGCATGCTCTTCTTTCCCAGTTGAAAAGTTCACATTATTTTTATTCATTTTAAACTAATATTTCCATCCTAATTCTCTTATAGAGTTTTATTCTAAGAGAATTTTTCGTGCATGAAAGCCTTTCATGATCACTGAATCATGCTTCAATGCCACCAAAATATGTGGGTAAATTGAAAAGTAAATTGTTTTTAAGCATCCAATGACAATAAGGCTCTAAATATTAGATATTTTTCTGGATAGAGTTACAATTATAAATATCAAAGGGTTTAATTTTTAAGAAAAACATAAATAATTACTCACACAAGAAGTAAGAATGTTATTGGTAATAATCTCTTAATTAAATGGATGTGGCTGGGGCTTTTTCGTGTACAGTTCACATATCCAAAGATGAAGACTACTCATTACCATTATCATCAATACTGTTATAATAATAAGACAAGGTTCAGCACTAATTCCATTCTTTATTTTTATTTTTTTACAGATTTAAGCTTTGAGAAAAATTTGTTCACCTAAATCAATGAAAGAGAACAGAAAGAGTTTGATTTTAGCAGGTCATTTAATTCTTCAACTCCTTCTGTGTATTTGACAAAAATATCACATAGCAATCACTTTAAAATTATTTTTAATGACCTATATTAAACTGTTTTTAAATATTTAAAATTTTTAATATTTGATATTTTAAAATATCAATTATTTGCAATGAACTATTTAGTTAGATAGTCCTTCAGTAATATTGAATTGAAAAGCACCTGTCTTGAAGAAGCAAATTTTTACCCAGACATGAAAGTCACCCCGTTTTCCACAATGCTACCAGCATTTCCACTTGCCCCTTGTCTGTGGATAGCATAATGTTTCCACCCCATTGTAACGTATCATGGAAATTATCTAGATGTTGAGACCCAGAAGTATTTGTAAAGTGGGAGAAAGCGTCTTATGAAGGGCAAGTGAGATTCCTCAAGACCAGGCTTACTGTCTTTAAGAGCAATTTTGGGGGATGAGGAAGAGGGGAAATTACAAGTGGAAATTGAGGACCTTGAAATTGATTCCCTTCAAACTCCCATTTCTCAGATACCCCTTGGCAAATTTTGTGTATATCCAGAACTGTGCATTTGCCTGGGTCATCTTAGACTATTCTAGGCACAAACAATTTTCATGAAGACAGCACACAAAATGCAAGCTGCATGGAGGAAGATGTTTATGATGGTGTCACTGTATTAAATACGTGTCTTCAAATTATGAAACTACTTATCAAAGTGTCTTCAAAGGAAAACTAGTCCTTTGAGTTATTCCAAAAAAAGTGGTTTCCAACGGTACATTTGGAAAATATTGCATATGTCCCCTCTGGGAAGGATTACAATTCACATTAGCACACTTGAGTCTCTGAAAAGTCTTGCAGTCAGGAATACAGTTTAACTTTATTTAACTCAGAGTTTCACAAATATATTTGCCCATGTACCTCTTTATTATTAACATCTTCCTGAACACACTTTCAGGGTTGCTGATACATAGTTTTATGAAATGGAAAGTTTATGTCAAATCCTGACAGTGACCAAACCTTTGATAGTCATCTAATAAATATTTGTTACCCAATTTATGGATCATATGTAAAGGGAATTAGGTTGACAAGAAACATAAAATAGAAATTGAGAAGCAGGAATTTTATCATAATGGAAATCTTTAAACAAACTCATTAAAAGTATCAAATGGAAGCTGGTATCATCCTGAAAATAAAAACCAAAGCTATCAACCAGGGAATCATCTCAAGCTCGCATCATTGCTTCCCCTCTGGGAGCCTTGGCTTTGAGGGAGGAGTACATCGTGTAAGAACTCTCAATGTGGTCATTGCAACCGGATCATAGAGGAGGAAGCCTTTAGGCCACCATGACAGATGCATAATCCAGTGACACAATGGTCATTGGGAGATCTTTTATTTGGATGGGGGAAATCATTGCTTTTTTTATTCATACAATGAGAATCTAAGGGTATAGCTGACACTTCTTTGGTGGTCACTTTGCAATAGGGAGACAGCAGAGGTAATGCGCCTCATAAATAACTCTGTCAGGTATGATGCAACAAAAAGAGAACTGCATAGGACACAGAAAAGCCTGAGGCCATCTCTGTCTTTTCCATTTGCTAACTGGATAAACACAAATATTTCCCCAATTTCACTGAGCCCCGGTTTTCCCATTTGCCAAAACGTTACCAATTTAAACATACCAATGGATTATATGATCCCCTTTTTTTAACTGTGGAAGGGAAAACTGCCTGCTTTTATAGAGTGCTTCAACATTTTCTTGCCTTAGATGCAAGAAAATAATGTCCCAGTAAGTATTGTCTTTAACTGACTTAATTGCCTAACTGGTTCTGACACCTTCCTTCAGAATATAGCTTTTAAGTAAACAATCAGAATTCTTCGGAAGTAAAAAAATTGACCTTTTCAGCTTAAAAAGATCATAAGGACAAAAACAGAAGATATCCTGCATTAAAGAAACAAGGTCAACTTTTATAGTGTTTTACAGTCTGTTATATCTTTGAAGAAAAAGTGTCACAAATTCCAATGTTCATTATCACAAGTTTTTTCTGCCAAGTAGAAAGATTTTATAGGTTAAGAAAATTCATATTTTTAAATGTATGCATCTATTTGGGCATATTTAATTGCTTATATCAGAAAACTTACACAACTGGGAGAAAAATTTTAGTATTAGCAATGATGAACAATTATACAATGAAAATTAAGAGAGAAAGTATTCTTTTTATCCTCAGTGGATAAAGAATAAGTTTAATTAACACAGGGAATGTGTTTCTCCCCCACCTTTCTCTAACAGAGATGACAAGAGAAAGAAGACAGAATTAGGTCATTCCCTCTTGATGACTGTGCTGTAACAAGGGACAAAATGAGATAAGATTATTTTACAAGATAAATAAGTGCAATTTTTCTGTGATTACTTTATATTGCTATGTTTTTCCCTTCCCCATGTCTAAAGTTCTTTTTGTGTGATATTTGTAAATTGGACATGGAGGACTTACAGCAGTAAGGGTTTCATTTTTCAGTACGTGTTTGCATGAAGTCAAATGCCTTCACCTAATACATTCCGGGAGAAAGCTCTCCCTGTGTTGTGTTTTTTTGACACTATCTCAGATCATTTCAAAGTAGTATCCAGAGTCTCAGTGAATATTGTTTTTCATATAACTTTAAAACTCCACAGTCTGACGTTCAATAATAAGCACAGAATAAAATATCAACTATAAGAAGCATGTTGCCGAGAACTCACAGCCTGCCTAAATTATGTTATTGAACATGACATGGAGGAGAAAAGATGCAGTGATTACCTGATGGATTCTGAGCCAGAAACAAGGTGTTCCCTAAGGATTCGTAAGTCCTATTCAAAGGAACAAACCAAAGGAAATGGTTGGTCACTGTGTTTTTCTTAAAGTGTCTCAAGTCTTCATCCAAATGAGAATAGGTCTTCATAAAGATAACAGTATAATTCAATGGACAAAGAACACTGTCACGTAGCCAAACATGTCACATCATGTGCCTAGCAATAAGCAATGGCAAATTTGTCGCAAGAATACCAAAAATATATTGTACCAAGAGTACGATACCATAACATTATAGTACTATGTTAAAATTGCCAAATGTTTTTTTAAGTCAGAAGAGGTGAAATTTCAGTAGTGTCAAATGTTTCAATGTACTAACTGAGAAAAGCATTATGTATAAAATCAAGGATTTTCACATGCTTATTGTATCAATCAGTTTTCTTCAGAGAAACAGAACCAATAGGATATAAGGATATACAGAGATATATTATTTATTATAGCAATTAGCTCAGGTGATTATGGAGACCAAGTCCCACATTACGCCATCTGAAAACTGGAGAACCAGGAAAACTGGTGGTATATTTCAGTCTGAGTCAGAAAGCTTGAGAACCAGGGAGCCAATAGTGTAACTCCTAGTAGCATCTGAAGACCCAGGAACCTTGATATTCAATGTCCCAGGGAAAGAGAAAATAGATTTCCTGGCTCAAGAAGCAAGAAAGAATGTGCCTTTACTCTACCTTTTTGTTCTATTGTGCCCTCAACAGAAGAGAAGATGCCTCCCACTGGTGGGTACACACCAGTCTTCTTCACTCAGTCCACTAACTCAAATGCTATCCCTTCTGGAAACTCCCTCATAGACACACCCAGAAATAATGTTTTACCAGCTATCTGGGCAACACTTACCCCAGTCAAGTTGACACATACAATTAACCATTATACTTATTTAGTGTTACTTCTAAGAGAACATGCACTGATTCTATATTATCATAGATTTAGAAACCAGTTCTTGTCCTTTTTTCTATTTTCAGGGATTAGTATAACTCCTACTTAACCTAATTTAAAACTTAGGCTCTGTTGTCTGATGAGCTGGACCTGAGTGCAAGCCTCACCTCTTACTGAGTGTGATCGAAGGCAAGTGACTGCCCTTCTCTACCTCCGTTTATTTTCACCTAAAAAACGCAGATAATAAAATTGCCTCCTTCTTAAGGTTGTTTTAAGGATGATGTAAGATGACGCTGATGATGTACACACATACACCTGGAGCTCTATCAACTCTTTGAATCAATGGAGGCTCTTTCATTCCTTGGTCCCCTCCATGTCCAGTCAGCCTCCTCCTGGTTGTTCTTTCTTACTCAGCCTGGACTTCAGGGTTGATCATCTGAAACACTGCCTCATTGGCACTCAGTGCCATTATTATATTATTATTGTCCCAGCAAAATCCCAGTGCTAGCTCGCTATTAAACTACACCCACATTCTTTGCTTCTAAGACTCTGCAGTTGAGTGTCGAATAAACTCACACAGTTATGCACATAGATGTGCAAAGTATTTCCTCACACATCACCTGAGATCTCAAACCTGTCCAATGACATTTCTTTGTATCCTTAGCCAATGCTTGTCTTCTTCAGCAACTATTTCAAATTATGTCTTCATTCTCTAGGGTTCTTATGATAGACTAATGCTTGTGGCCCCCTCCAATTCATAGGTAAAGACTTAGTGATGACATTAGGAGATGAAATCTTTGGGAAGTGATTAGGTCATGAAGGTGGAGCTCTCACTGATTGGATTAGAGCCCTTATAAAAGAGGCCCCAGAGAGCTCCCTCACCCCTTCTACCATGTAAGGACACAGTGATTAGATGGCCGTCTATGAACCAGGGAACAAATTCTCACCAGACACCAAATCTTCTAGCTTTTTGATTTTGGGCTTCCCGGCCTCCAAAACTGCGAAAAGTAAATTTCTGTTGCTTATAACCACCTAGTTATGGTATTTTTTTAGAGCAACCCAAACAAACCAAGACAGTTCTGTTGCCTTTTCCAAGAAGACTTTCCTGATGTCTCCACACCGTGAGGTGCTTTGAAAGCCAGCACCTCACAGTGTGCTTGATGCCATCGTAGCTCATTATGATCAACTCAAAGATAACACTGCATAGATGATATTTGTTGCATGGATGAGTGAATAAATATTATTTCCACTCCACTAGCCCTATTGCATCATCATAATCTGTTCTGGAGTCTGTTCTTGTGCATCTGCTCATCTCCTGGCCCACAAACTTCTTGAGTCATAATTATATCTTATCCATCTCCATATCCCTAACACTGCCTCGAGAGTGCAAACTGGATGCTGAATCATCTTTTGTAATTGTATTTGTTGATCAGTAAATGAATTGAAATGTTGATTAAAACTAGCACTTCATTCATTCAGCAATTATTTATTAAATGTTGATTATGCACCTCTACTATGATGGTTACTGGTAATGCAAAAATTAAAAGACCCAGGTCTCTTCCTTATGAAGTGTGTTGACTAAGCAGGAGAGATATAAACATACATTTGCTATATGATATGATTATCACTCTTGGGGAAATATATACAAAGTACTGTAGAAATACAGAGGAAAAAGCACCTCAAGTGTTACAGTCAGGTAGAGAAAGTTCTCTAAAGATACAATATTTAAGCTAGTGCTTCAAGTATTTCTCTTTTTGTGATTACATGTTCACAAAACACACTTGAAAAGTTCTCACTGGTCTTCTGAATTAACTTACTCTATTAGCAGGGTTCTTTGTTTGCAAGTCAAAGGCAACCATTAACCAAGGAGAGAAAACAGACCTGTACTGGTTTAAGTGCCCCATCCAGAAAAAGACAGAGCACCTCGATTGACAGTCTTTTATGGGAATTGTATGCACTGTGAGAGGAGAGTTCTTAAAGTAATATGGAGAGATGTTGTTATCAGAAAAAGGAAAATAGATGAGGGGAATACAGAGTAATTGATAGACAAACTCTCCAAGGTATGTTGACTGGTTTGGTTCTCAAGCCAACTATATTTCCTAATATATATTTTCTAAATGTGCTTCCTGCTTATGTGAATGTCGGATCTTTCAGTTGCAAATAAGAGAAACCTGACTCACAGTGGCTTCAACAGAGATGTATTTTTCTTACTAAACAAGAATTCTGGAAGGTGCTGGTCAAGGGCAGGTGCAATACCTACAGTGCATCTTAGGGCTGTTCACTAAAAGTGTGGTCAGAGGGCTGCTGATGTTAGTCTAAACTGGTCTGTGATGATGCTATGGATGTAATTGTGTCCTCCCAAAGTTTATATGTTGAAGCACTGACTCCCTGAAATGTGACTATTTGGAAATATGGCCTTTAAAGAGGTAATTAAAGTTAAATGTCATCATAAGGGCAGGGCACTAATAAACATGACTAGTGTCCTTAAAAGCAGGAGTTGAACAATGAGAACACATGGATATAGGGAGGAGAACATCACACACCAAGGCCTGTCAGGGTTGGGTGTCTAGGGGAGGGATAGCATTAGGAGAAACACCTAATGTAGAAGACGGGTTGATGGGTGCAGCAAACCACCATGGCACATGTATACCCATGTAACAAACCTGCATGTTCTGCACATGTAACCCAGAACTTAAAAAAAAAAAAAGAACAGGGAGAAGCATCAGGGACGTGCACACATGTAAGGACCCAGCAAGAAGGCGACCATCTGCAAACCAAGGGGAAAGGTCTCAGAAAAACCTCAACCTTCCAACTCCTTAGTCTTGGACTTTCAGCCTCCAGAACTATGAGAAATAAATTTCTATTGTTTAAGCCACACAGTCTATGGTAGTTTTTTATGGCTACCCGAGCAAACTAATACAGAAAAGACAAGCATAGAAAACTGGAGTAAGCATTTAGAAACTTGGAAAACAATTTGATAGAATTATTTTATGTCTTTTGAATCTAATAAAACAGAGGAACATGTATTTTGAATAGATTTTTTATTTTTTATTTATTAATTTTTATGGTGTTCTAATCAGCCCACAATAGGTTGAATTTTTTTAAAGTTATCTTTAACCACTGATGGCATGAGAAGCACTGCCTCAGGGAATCCACACTCTTTCTGTATTTCTTCTGGCTTCTGTTTGTGTATGAGTAAGTTCATGGTCTCAAGATAGCTGCTATACCTCCAAGCATCATATCCTTATTCCAAGCAGAAAAAAAAATGGAGAAAAGTTAAAGGTGAAGGTAATTAGAGGTGCCCATTGAATCCATCTCTTTTAACCAAAAAAGCAAAAATTGGCCTGGCATGGTAGGTCACACCTGTAATCCCAGCACTTTGGGAGGTCAAGTTGAGAGGATTGCTTGAGTCCAGGAGTTCGAGACCAGCCTGGGCAACATAGCGAGACCTTGTCTCTAGAAATAATTTTTAAAAATTAGCCAGATGTGGTAGCATGTACCGGTAGTTCCAGCTACTCATGAGGCTGAGGTGGGAGAATCACTTGAGCCTGCGAGGTCAAGACCAGCCTGGATAATACAGCAAGTTCTCATCTCTACAAACAATAAAAAATTAGCCAGAAGTGGTGGTGGGCCAGTAGTCCCAGTTACTTGGGAGGCTGAGGTGGGAGAATTGCTTGAGGGTTGGAGGCTGCAGTGAACTGTGATCACACCATTGCACTCCAACCTGGGCAACAGAACCAGACCCCATCTCAAATAATAATAATGATGATAATAATAATAATAATAATAATAATAAAGGCATATACTTTCTGGAAAGCTCATACTAGAGACTTCTGCTTCTGTTATGTCTTAGTCCATTTTTGCTGGTATAACAAAATGACACAGACTGAGTAATTTGTAGATAATAGAAATTTCTTTCTCACAGTTCCAGAGGCTGAGAAGTCTAAGATCAAGGTGCCAGCAGATTCAGTGTTTGGGGAGGTCCTGCCCTCTGCTTCCAGGATAGCATCTTGTTGCTGCATCCTCACGTGACAGAAGGGCACAAAGGGGTAAATGCACTCCCTCAATACCTTTTATCATGGCACTGATTCCAGTCATGAGAGAGAAGTCCTCATGACCCCAGGCCCCATCTCTTGATACCATCACCTTGGAGGTTAAATTCCAGTGTATGAATTTTGGAGGGAAACCAACGTTCAGGCCATAGTGATCTATTAGCCATAAGGGAGAAGGGAGATAGCAGTTGAGTAAGCTTAAATGCATAATAAACTGGTTTTACATCAATCTCTTAGAGCTTAGGTAGTATCAGTTTAGATCCTAGTTCTTTCTAAATATGTGATGATAGATAATGATAGATTATAGATAGATAGATAGATAGATAGATAGATAGATAGATAGATAGATAGGTCGATCACACTGCCCTATGGAAAATCTAGCAACATAGGGCTCAGCTGGGAGGTCATGCATGTAGCAACCAGTCAGCCTTTTGTTTTAATTCACTAAACCATCAATGACTCTGTCTGTTATATGTACACAAGGCAGTGTACTCGTGGGAGTGCTTTAACATAAATTGCCACATTTAACATAGGTAACTGTTTTAACAGCACCAGGGACAAATTCTAAGAAAATAAATGTAGGTCATTAATTAAAGAATAAACTTCCTGTAAATTTGTTTGAGTTCTTTGTAGGTTCTGGATATTAGCCCTTTGTCAGATGAGTAGATTGCAAAAATTTTCTCCCATTCTGTAGGTTGCCTGTTCACTCTGATGGTAGTTTCTTTTGCTGTGCAGAAGCTCTTTAGTTTAATGAGATCCCATTTGTCAATTTTGGCTTTTGCTGCCGTTGCTTTTGGTGTTTTAGACATGAAGTCTTTGCCCATGCCTATGTCCTGAATGGTACTACCTAGGTTTTCCTCTAGGGTTTTTATGGTATTAGGTCTAACATTTAAGTCTCTAATCCATCTTGAATTAATTTTCGTATAAGGAGTAAGGAAAGGATCCAGTTTCAGCTTTCTACTTATGGCTAGCCAATTTTCCCAGCACCATTTATTAAATAGGGAATCCTTTCCCCATTTCTTGTTTCTCTCAGGTTTGTCAAAGATCAGATGGCTGTAGATGTGTGGTATTATTTCTGAGGACTCTGTTCTGTTCCATTGGTCTATATCTCTGTTTTGGTACCAGTATCATGTTGTTTTGGTTACTGTAGCCTTGTAGTATAGTTTGAAGTCAGGTAGCGTGATGCCTCCAGCTTTGTTCTTTTGACTTAGGATTGTCTTGGAGATGCGGGCTCTTTTTTGGTTCCATATGAACTTTAAAGCAGTTTTTTCCAATTCTGTGAAGAAACTCATTGGTAGCTTGATGGGGATGGCATTGAATCTATAAATAACCTTGGGCAGTATGGCCATTTTCACGATATTGATTCTTCCTACCCATGAGCATGGTATGTTCTTCCATTTGTTTGTGTCCTCTTTTATTTCACTGAGCAGTGGTTTGTAGTTCTCCTTGAAGAGGTCCTTTACATCCCTTGTAAGTTGGATTCCTAGGTATTTTATTCTCTTTGAAGCAATTGCGAATGGAAGTTCATTCATGATTTGGCTCTCTGTTTGTCTGTTACTGGTGTATATGAATGCTTGTGATTTTTGCACATTAATTTTGTATCCTGAGACTTTGCTGCAGAACTCAAACAAATTTACAAGAAAAAAACAAACAACCCCATCAAAAAGTGGGAAAGGATATGAAAAGACATTTCTCAAAAGAAGACATTCATACAGCCAACAGACACATGAAAAAATGCTCATCATCACTGGCCATCAGAGAAATGCAAATCAAAACCACAATGAGATACCATCTCACACCAGTTAGAATGGCGATCATTAAAAAGTCAGGAAACAACAGGTGCTGGAGAGGATGTGGAGAAATAGGAACACTTTTACACTGTTGGTGGGACTGTAAACTAGTTCAACCATTATGGAAAACAGTATGGCGATTCCTCAAGGATCTAGAACTAGATGTACCATATGACCCAGCCATCCCATTACTGGGTATATACCCAAAGGATTATAAATCATGCTGCTATAAAGACACATGCACACGTATGTTTATTGCGGCACTATTCACAATAGCAAAGACTTGGAATCAACCCAAATGTCCATCAGTGACAGACTGGATTAAGAAAATGAGGCACATATGCACCATGGAATACTATGCAGCCATAAAAAAGGATGAGTTTGTGTCCTTTGGAGGGACATGGATGCAGCTGGAAACCATCATTCTTAGCAAACTATCACAAGAACAGAAAACCAAACACTGCATGTTCTCACTCATAGGTGGGAACTGAACAATGAGATCACTTGGACTTGGGAAGGGGAACATCACACACCGGGGCCTATCATGGGGAGGGGGGAGCGGGGAGGGATTGCATTGGGAGTTATACCTGATGTAAATGACGAGTTGATGGGTGCTGACGAGTTGATGGGTGCAGCACAACAACATGGCACAAGTATACATATGTAACAAACCTGCACGTTATGCACATGTACCCTAGAACTTAAAGTATAATAATAAAAAAAAATAAAAAAAAAGAATAAACTTCCAATAACCACCCCATTCTAAGAGTCTTCATATAAATTGAGATTATTTGCTAACTAGGTATTTGTTTAGCACTTTCTATCTTTTAAAGTTTTGATCTGGAAATCCATTTTATATTATCGGTTCTATTTGAATGATAAAGGAACCATACACAATATTCGGGAACTAAACCAACATCAGACCTCCACACAACTGGTACTAGAAGTCAGATCTCCTGAATTACACGTCTCACCATTTTTTGACTTTTCATAATGAGATCAATCAGGATTCAAAAAGAGACCCATCGATGCCCCCAAAAATCTCTTTGCTCCAGCTCTGCTAGCCTCCCTGTTTCCTGCTCACAACTAAATCGTTACATCCCTGCAGGATATTTAAATGCTAAACTATTTCTAAGATGAATGTTTTCTCTTAAGGTAAGTACAATTTCTTGTGTGTGTTTTCATTCTTTCACTCATTTGAAAAAATTGGGACACAGCAAAAAATAAGACAAACAGGATTTGCTAGAAAGCCAACATTTACCTCAGTGATTAATAAAACACAATTGTGAAATTTTTACCAAAAAAATGTTAAGTGCCTTTTTGCCTAGGTTGAGATTTCTCTTTCTCAACCCTCTCTACTTTTTCACTAGCTATTATGTCACCTTCTTTCGCCATCAGACACTGTAATAAAAAGCCATCTCTGAGGACAGGAACAAGACTGTTCATGAAGACCACGTAGAGAAAAAGTGAGCAGACTGTGTCTATTTCAGAATCTCCCTACCAGCCATCCTGAGCCCAATGTGACAATATCTTGTTGCAAAGATCATGTAAAGTAAAAATTTATATTAAAATGTCCAACATTGACATGGCAGATGTTTTTGTTTTTGACCCAGTTTAAAATAGATTCAATTACTGTGTAGATGATGTAGTGCCCTCATACCTACACATGTTGTTTTACCGCTCTTTCAAATGCTATCCCACCATTGAATATCCAATCATTTATGCTGGTAATCGCTGTGATTCTTGAACATAATTGAGATGTGCTTATTAGTTTACCCTTTCAGCTATCCGAATATGGAAAGGAAACAGAATAAATCAAGACAATGCCTGGTATGTTGGGATATAATCTACAGCCTGAATCAAAGAAAGTAAGACATGTAACAGACAATTCTGTGCAATGGAAAGGGCTCTGGACAGCACATTTGAATCCCACTTCCCAGTGGTGGATCAAAGGTCAAGTCACTTAATCTACCTGGGACTCAACTGTCTTCGATATTTACTGCCTAGGATGAACTTTATGGTCTTAGGATTCCTTCTGCTCTGTGGTTTACAAAGGTTAAAAATTGATAGACTACTGACTTAATTCAGACCTATCTTTGTGTGTCTTAGTATATTTTGGCCCAAAATACTGTGAATTAGTTCCAAACACTTAAAAATTGGGAGACATTTCTCAATAATATAGGTTTCCAGTTTCTCGTGGAAAAAAAAATTAAAAATGCAGAAAGAGTAGACTCATATTTCTGGTATTCCACTTTTCAGATGGGACCTGTACTTTCCATATGAGAACAGTTTTTATTGTTCCATATTGTCTCTTGACCTGTGTTATCTGTGTGTCCCCTACTGTCAGATGATTTTACAATCCTAACTATCAGGCCTTTATATTTGCAGTTCCTTCTTCATGGAATAACAGACCTCCAGATGTTCATCTAACCCGGCTTTATTTTCTTCCGAAGAGTTATCATATCTGAAATTATGCTTTTTGTTTGTTTGTTCATATTTGGTGCTTGTCCCTTACTATAATAAACCCTATTCAGAGAGAAAAGACTTTCTCTTGTTCGCCAGAGTATTGAGCACATAAAATAATGTTTGGTATGTGTTAGGTATCAAATAATTATCCACTGATTTGTTGTTGATTGTGATTCCCTGCCCTTCTGGAATTTATATCTTCTATTTGCCAAGCAAAGTGTTTTAGGAACGACATTTTTTATGAGAAATATCAGCCCTTACTGTGAATATGTTTAAAAACAAATGGTGTTTTCTTTCTCACAATTATTCAGGAAACACATGATTACTGGGGAATGATTAGAAAATATGGAAACGAAAATCACTCATAATCTCATTCAACTGAACTATGTATTTCAAAATGTTGACTTGCTATTTCAGTGTTTTTTCAGGAACTATGTGCTTATATTACATGTGCTTAAACTTTCTCACATACTCTCTGAGCAAACCATTCTCTCCCTCTTCTGCAGTCATTCATACAATAAGAAATTTTCCCAAACCTCCATCTTCTCAGAGAAGCACTGGGGACAAGTAGCTCCTGACAATTCTAGGCCCACACTTGTGCCTTCCAAGAAAAACAGGAAGGATTCATCTGATTGCTAAGAAAATGACAGTCTGATATTCATTGTTTCTTTCTTCCTTTTTTTTTTGGAGGGGAGCGGGGGCATGGGACAGCATTCTATGGTCTTAACGGTTGCTGTTGAGAAGCAAGTCCTTGCCATTGGCTCTCCCCATCAATGGTCCCAAGGCCATATGACCTTCCTCTTGTGGTCTAACTCAGAAACTGCCCTGCATACTCATCCATCCCCCATGGAGTGCCAAAGCCTAGAGTTATAAAAGGTTATGACAGACCCCACTTAAGTTGACTTCTCCAATTCGTCTTTAACAATGGTAAAGTAATACTGTAATTTACATTTCACGTGGCTACTATATGTATTTCTCTATAGGTTCAGAATATGGAAGAAAGGGTGATCAGTGTTTTTCCTCACTGTAAATCCCCCTAAATAATCATTTCTACAACCTGATTTTTCTGTAAAAGCAACTTGTCCAACCCGCAGGCCACATGTGGCCCAGGACAGCTTTGAACGCAGCCCAACACAAATTCATAAACTTCTTAAAATGTTATAAGACTTTTTTTTTTGCAATATTTTTTCCAGTTCATCAGCTATCACTAGTGTTAATGCATTTAACGTGTTGTCTAAACAATTCTTTTACTAATGTGGCCCAGGGAATCCAAAAGACTGGACACTCCTATATTAAAGCCTGTTTCATTATTTTGGACACCACCACATTTGAGATGGTTCACTTAATGACAGGCTGACCACACTACTGATGAATGCTGCTTCCATCCTTAGCAGCAGATGTTGGGACATCTGCTTCCTGAGGAATGCTAAGTGTCTTGATTGCTCAGTAGGAGCAGTAACACTGTGTAGGAGGATACGGTGGTCTTTGCTTTATTCCTCATTCCACCCACACAATCAATCCAATTTAATCCACCTGAAGACTAATAGTCTCTTACAAATTATGTTTGAGCACAGATCCAGTGGCTACATAGTCATTTTTAATGATTTTTATTAATTTTAGGGTTTTTTTTGCTAATTTCCCTGCCACTATAATCTTACTGTTACATTTATTTTTAATTCTGTTCAGGAATTTGTTTGCAATTTAGACTTGGCGCATGAACATTATTGATTCATTGGTATTATTGATTCAATTCTTTCTCTCACATGAAGTGATTAAACCAAAATAGTCTGAGGATGAGAAACATGCCTTAATTTTGCACGGTCTCAAAGTGCCTCGAAAAGGCAGCCTGGGGCTATGGGCTGCTTCTTCCTTTCATTACAGGAAATGAATTATTACAACAAAAATCGGAAACGAAGCAGGTCTTCTCTGATTTAGGCAAATGTTCTCTTGGGGGGCCCCTAATGCATCCTGTATTTTCCCAATTTCACTCCTCATTACCCTTTATTATCATCGCTGGTTGATTACCTTTCTTCCCTACTTGACCATCAGTTTTGTAAAGGCAGAGAATTTGCCTGATTTACTTAAACTTGGATTCCCAGTGCTACCATGCCTGTAGCTTAATAAATGCTTTAGTAAATGCTCTTACAAATATCTGTTGAATGCAAATCAACAGATCAGTGCAAGGCGGAAGTGAAAGTTTAGAAAACATGAAATTTGCCACATAAAACACATGAGTTTAGCTTCAAAAATGGCAGTACAAGACTAAAAAGATTGGAGTGGTATCTTTTCTGTGCTCCATGCTCCTAATAGCTCCTTCACGCAATCTCTATCACTCATGAGCAGAGACCAGAAAAGGGACCTCTAGACTGAACAGATGCTACAGTGAGGCAGTTACATATGAAAAAGGGAAGACAAAACCCAGCAATGTTTTTAGAAAAGCAAAAATATTAAATGAATTTGCACATCCAGTAGTATTTTTTACAAAGCCAAGACATAACCAACAAATAATAAATAGTAATACATAAATAATCTAATCTAATAAAAGAGGAAGTAAATGCAGGAGATGAGGAAATAGAAATGGGCCTATTCACAAATATTGGAATTTTAAAAATTATTAGGTGTATAAATAATGCCCTGTGCTCATAAGTTGAACTGTGCAATGAAATAAATGACTGTGTGTCTGTCAGACAAAGCAGAGGAATGGGGAGATTGGGTGGAAGAAGCCAATATACACTCATGAAACAGAAGGCCTTGATAGATTATGAAATACATTCAGAAAGGTTATTGGAGATTTTCTTACAAAAACATATGTAAGTTAATGTGATGAGTTCTTCCAAATATTAAGGAAATAAAAATTTCAACGCTGTATAAAATTATTTCAGAGCATAAACACAGTTGGAAAGATTCCATATTGATTTTCATAAAGACAGTACAACATTTGAAAACCTGGCAAATAAAGATCAATATCGTTTATGAATACTTCTGACAAAATTATAAATGAAATGCTAATGAATAAAAATGTTAAATAATATTTACTCAAAAAAGAGCTCATCGAAGAGATTTGAATCAAATTGGGGAGAAAATAATATCAAGAGATACCAAAGGCTAGTTTCAAAAATTTGTCATGTAGGTATTATTTTTTAAAAAAAACCTCTTTGCCCACAATTTTTAAAACCTTAGTATTTAATGTGATGAAAAATACCTACTCCAAATGCTGAATCACTAAAGATATTGCTGTTAATCAGAAATAAGAGAAATATGCTTACCATCAGTAATATTATTTATTATTAGTCCAGAAGTTTTAACAGTGCATTAAGGTTTAAAATTAAAAAGTGAGTTATATAATTGAAAAGGAAACAAAATTATCATTATTTCTAGATATGATATGTATACTTTGAAAACCCAAGACAATCAACTTAAGTACCATAGAAAAATGTCATTAGAAATAAATTAGTGAAATGACTTAATCAAAATAAATATATAAAATCCAATATCTCCACTTCCTTCAGAATAGCTAAAAGTAAAGACTGACTATACCAAGTGTTGGCAAGAATGTGAAGAAACTCAAATTCTTATAAATTGCTGGTAGAAATGCGAACTGTCAAAGTCACTTTAGAAAACATTTCATCAGACTTTTAAATGTCACATTTGCTTTACCAAACAACTCGTACATTCTATTCCTAGATATTTGGCCAAGAAAAAATGAACACCTATGTCAATACAAAGACTCGCATATGAATGTGTATAGCAACATTATTCATAATATCCAAAGTTAAAAAAAACCAAGATGTTCATCAACAAGTGAATAAAGTAAATGTGGTGTACTCATACAATGAAATATTAGTCAGCCATTAAAAAGGAAGGAACTATTGATACATGTAACAACATGGTTGAATCTTAAAATTATTATGCTGAAGAAAGTCATTAGAC
This sequence comes from Theropithecus gelada, assembly GCF_003255815.1. Classification (NCBI taxonomy): domain Eukaryota; kingdom Metazoa; phylum Chordata; class Mammalia; order Primates; family Cercopithecidae; genus Theropithecus; species Theropithecus gelada. Next base: position 20,993,669 of record NC_037672.1, read on the forward strand.
ACAAAAAAAGTACATCCTGAATGTTTAATTTATATAAAACTTTAGAAATGTAAATAAATCTATAGTTATAAATAAAGATAGATTAGTAGTTGTCTGAGATAGGGTGTGGAATAAAATGGGCTGCAAGGGAACAGGAGGAATTTGGGGTCAGGTGTTGGGAAGGTTTGGTTTGGTGATAGTTTCATGAGTGTATAATATACCTGTCAAAACTCATCAAATGAATGTGAATTATTGCATGTACATTATACATCAGTTAATTTATTTTAAAAATATAAAAGAGCCTTCTGGATAAGAAAATCTAAAGATCAAGGCACATTCACATTGTAGTATATCCTAAAGTTAAAATGTCTAAAGTGTCTTAACTTATCTCCTCAAAATGTTTTATTTGCTTATAGACTCTATGCTTCATTGCAGTAATTAATTACCAAAATGTAAAGATATGGAGATATTGATATTCATGCAACAGCAATATGAAAGATTCTATTTGTTTATCCCCCATTTCTCCATTTTGTAGGAAGACAGAGACAAACACACACACACAAACACACACAAACACGCAGAGATGAGAAAGAGAGAAAAGAAGAGACAGAAATTAACTTTGCTGAAATGGCAATGCCCAGCTAGAAACTTGTTTTCCCCAAATTTCCTAGTTGAGGCTTTTAGAAAATTTATTGATTTGATAATAAAAAGGGGCATGCTCAGTTGACATTTGTATTTTGCCCTTTATAGTCTCCCTTTTTTTCTGACTAGATTGAATGAGTGGCCTGGAGGTACAGCAGCCATCTTGTGACCAAGAAGAAGAAAATCAAATGCTAAAGATGGTAGAGCAAAAAGAGAGAAGATATTTGGGTCTGCCCTGGAATACCTATTGCATTCTCCTTGCTAGATGAGAAAAGTCAATCCTTTATAATTTTCATGTACAGCTCTACAAATTCCTCTGACTCCAGCAGGTGTTGAAGTGAAATCAATCACATGTTGTTGCTACTGAAATGAGACTTAAATATCAAGTCATTAAGTTTCTCACGATACAGTTGATGAAACAGGCCCAGAAAAATTTAAGTGAGTTTTCTAACAGGAAACAACTCAGAGAGTCAAAGCTGAAATTCAAACCTCTCGATTCTCAGTTCAGCACTATTTCCACTGTTCCTGCTGCCACACTAAATAAAGGAAAAAAAAATGCTTATTGGTGGCCTACTCTGTGCCAGGTACTGTGTGGGGGTGATATCGGAGGGCAGAACTGTCTAAGACCACACTCCTTTCTCATGAGGGGCATTCAATCTGGATGAAGAGATCAAACTCCATCAGACTATAAAATATAAGAGCAGTTTTAAAATACAGCTTGCGAAATTAGTCCCATTACATTTTGGACCACAGTAGTATAACCCCATATCATACACAGTAAGTGATAAAGTGTTTGTGTCCATATTAAGAAAACATCACTTTGGGTAGATATCATCACAGATGTTTGTTTGAAGGCATGTTGTTTGATTTTTCTGGAGGGAAAAATAAGGTTAAGTAGAAGACAATAGGGAGGACATTCCTAGAAGGCAAAAATACCTTTGGCAAAGAGGTAGTGGTGAAAATGATCATGGATAATCTTGGGGAAAATACAAATGAAATAGTTTGACTGTGATGGAATGTTTTGTTAGGGTTCTTATGGAAAATGTGGTAGAGAGCATAGGTTAGAACCAAAAGGGGCTTGAGTTACAGGATGAATAGTTTTAACTTTATTCTTCAGATAATAATCAATGTATAATAGGTTTTTAACCACGGAATTGACTCAGCAAAATTGTTGAGAAAGATAAACTTGATGTCCATAACTTGAGGAAAAGAAATAGAATGGAAAAGATGAAACTAGGCCAGGCGTGGTGGCTCATGCCTGTAATCCAAGCACTTTGGGAGGTCAAGAGGGGCGGATCACTTGAAGTCAGGAGTTCAAGACCACCCTGGCCAACATGGCCACCCCATCTCTATGAAAAATAGAAATAATAGCTGGGTGTGGTTGTGGGTGCGTGTAATCCTAGCTACTGGAGAGGCTGAGGAACTAATTGCTTTAACTTGGGAGGTGGAGGTTGAAGTGAACTGAGATCGCTCCACTGCACTCCAGCCTGGGTGACAGAGTGAGACTCCATTTCAAAAAAAAGAAAAGATATTTTTTGAAAGGCATATGCAACATGTGGATATATACACATACACACGTATATGCATACATTTATATGTTTATAATATGTACATAATATGTATAATATACATATACATAATTCTAAATCATAAGCAAATGAGCAATAACATACATTAAGAGTTGTCTATTTCAATACCCAGTATAGTGCCTGGAACACAGTGGATGATTAATCAGTGCATGAATAATTCATTCAAAAGTAAATTAATATTAATGTCCAAACCAAAATATTACTGCAGACTCTTTTGAGCTAGAGATATTAAGGTATCCATTATAAACCCTTCAAATGTATATAATCTATATCTCCTCCTAGATAAAAATGTAAGTTCTAAGGATGACTGAAAACTGGTAGTTACCTAGGTAACCCATGAAGTAAAATTCATGAGAATTACATTCTGATTGTAAGTATTTCCTTTCCTAAAGTCTGCCTTTTGAAAAGAGGCAACAGATATAGCATCAAAGCTTCCACTTAACAAGCAGATCAAAAAGAATAGATGACTTGATTCTGATACATCTAAATATCTACTTATGATTTCAGTCACCTTTCTTTTGAGCCTTTGGTTATTTTTAGAACCACTTTTCAACAGTGACCAAATGAGTTCACAGACTGAGAACTTAGGTGAACTCTACACAACTGCAATTACTTGAGTATTTTTTTAAACTAAAAAAGGCTTAAGGGTTTCTGAATGACTCAGATAATTAGATAAAAATGACTCACCTGCGCTATCTACTGAACCATACATACCAAGACATTTAGGTAGTGGCCAACATTGGCTGCTCTCTCTATTTAATGTTCAGAGTAGCTATTTCAAAGGAATACTTCTTTGAGAGATGGTCAGGTTACCAAATCACCAAAACATCAGGGTAATCAGTGGAAAATGTCAATCAACCATCTAGATCTGTGGCTTGATTTACAATAAATGTGACTGATTCTGTTGCTTTTACTCTGGCAATATGGCATCTTGTTAGATAATGGTACTCCCAGGGAGAGACACCAAAAAGAGTGTCTGCTGGATTCCAAAGCTTCTGTTAAAAGGATAAAAATATGTTTCTCTAGATCCTGAGCAACAAAGTTGACTTATTTAATGTTTCTCTCTGTCAAAATTATTTGTGCTAATACATAAATAGTTTATTGTTAATTTTTTTTGAATTTTAAAAACTCACCTATTCAATCTAGAGGCTATTTTATCCATGTAGAATTTTTATAATCACAGGTCATAGATAAGAACATGACAGACCATTAAGTTGCTTTTAACTAAAGTCAAAATAACCTAGGAAATTATGTCCATTGTAGAGTCACAGGGACTGGTCTTAAGCATCCAACTCCAAAAATTAAAAAAAAAAAAAAATAGACAAAACACATGCTATATGCAGCACAGGACAGTATCCTCTGAGTGAAGGGAACAGATTACTTCCTGAAGAACATTTCCAGGACACAAAGTGAGAAAAGGGGACCTCAAGAGACCTAATGGCTTCCTCGACATGACTAAAGTTTTTAGGGTAGGGTTCTGGAGAGAAGAAACAGAAACAGAGAGAGAGGAGAGAAAGTTCCAGGATCTGTAGAGGGTTCTACTCAAATCTTAAGCTGCCGACTGACTACTGGGTGTGTGTGAGAAACTACTAAACTGAGAGAAAAAAAACAGTAGAAAAAGACAGATGAGCAATCAATCTCCAGAATTGACTATGGTCAGAAATAGTTTGTGTTCACACCAGCCCGAGTGGAAAGATTTTTAAACACATGGAACATTGAATATAGATTTGAGAAGAGAATTGCATTGGTAGTGGGGCTAAATCAGCTCTAAATAGCTACCTTTGAACTCAACTAAGAAAGCTGTAAAAAAAGATTCAAAGGGTCAGATTGTTCAATTAACTGTGTCCTAGAGCAAAACCAAAAAATATTTAAGTAAATACCAAAAAAAGAGAAATTCAACATGAAAATCTGTGTCTATAATCCATCCAAAAATTACCACACATACAAAATGTATTAAAATGGAATTTATAATAAGGAGAAAAATAAGCAAAATAAATGGTTCACAAATTACAAACATGATATAATTAGTAAATAAGAATATTAAAACTTTATTTTTATACTTCTTATTTCCAAAAGGTAGATAATTACATGAGCATAATGAAGAAAGAAATAAAGATTTTTTAAAAACCCAAATCAAACTTACCTTATCAGGAAATAAAAAATATAATGCCTAAAATAAAAAATACACTTTATGAGATTACCAGTACATTAGACAGTGTAGAAAGAAAGATTGGTCAATATGAAGATATAGCAATAAAAACTTTTTTAAAAAATCCAAGGAAAATAACTGAAAAAAATCAACAAAGCATAACAGAGATGTGGAAGAATATTAACTAAACACACATACGTGTATCTGGAATAGCAGATGGGAAAAGGATAAAGAGACAAAGTATTTGAAAAAATAATGCTAAAAATTTTCCAAATTTGAAAACAATAAACCCACAAATTGAAGAATCTTAGCCCAAAGCACAAAAAATAGGAACATAACTACATAAAGGCAAATGATAATAAAACTGCTGAAAACCAATAATAAAGAGAAAATATTTGAAAATAGCCAGGAAAAGATACACTGTGAATCAAAGACAAAAAAATACATTGGCATATCATCAGAAACAATGCAATCTAGAACATAGTGGAGTGACATAGAAGAGATAAAAAGAAAATAGAAAAAGTCAGCCTAGAATTGTATAAGCATGACTACGTCTTTTTAAAATAAAGACAAAATAAAGACTTCTTAAGAAAACAGTCATCACTCCTAGACCAGCATTATAAGAAATGTTAAAGGATGTTCTAGCAAAAAGATAATGACAAAAAGAAATTTAGATATTTGCTAATTAATAAAACCAGAAATCATTAATATGCTAGTAGGTAAACATGAAATATTTTTATATTTAAGAAATGGGATAAAAATAAAATTATTTAAAAATAATAACTTGCCAGGCACCATGACTCACACCCGTAATCCCAGCACTTTGGGAGGCTGAAGTGGGTGGATTATTTGAAGTCAGGTTTTCAAGACCAGCCTGGCCATTGTGCTGAAACCCCAACTCTACTAAAAATACAAAAATTAGCTGGGCTTGGTAGCACACCTGTAATCCCAGCTATTCGAGAGGCTGAGGCATGAGAATCGCTTGAACCTGGGAGGCGGAGGTTGCAGTGAGCCAAGATTGAGCCACTGCACTCCAGGCTGGGTGACAGAGTGAGACTCTGTCTCAAAAAGTAAGTAAATAAATAAAAATAATAATTTATTTTGGAGTTTATTATACACATAAAAAAAAATGTGACAACAATAGCACAAAATCCAGGTGGGATAAAAACAGAAATAAAATACTAGAACATTCTTATGCTGTGCTTGGAGTGGTACAATATTATTTGTAGGTAGACAATAATATGTTAAACATGTATACAATAAAGCATAGAACAACTGCGAAAACAAAACATTACAAACAATAAAAAAGCTCATAAAGGTATAACTAATAAATCAATAAAGCCAATACAATTCAATTTAAGAAAACATTCAATTATTCTAAAATAAGAGATACATTAATTTCTACTGAGAAATCACACATTAACTCACAACTTATCAGTGCACACAACTGACATTTATTATCTCACACAGTTTCTGAGGGGCATAAATTCAAAAATGTCTTAACTAGGTGGTTCTTGTTCAGGGTCTCTAGGGAGAGTGCAACTAAGAAACTGACTGTGCTTCCTTCAGCAGCACATAAACTTAAGGTGGAACAATAAAGAGAAGATCGGCATGGCCACTGCACAAGGGTGACGTGCAAATTTGTGAAGAATTTCATATTTTTGGAGTAGGATAACTGTAGTTAACAACAATGTATTGCACATTTCAAAATAAAAGTGAGGACTTTAAATGTTCTCAATGCATACAAATGACAAATGCTTGTGTTGATGGTTATCTTTAAAACCCCAACTTGATCATTACACTTCTATGCATGTAACAAAATATTACATGTACTTCATAAATATGTTCAAATAAAATGGATCAATAAAAATATAACACAATCAGTTGGAAAAAACTCTCACTTAGTAGTTGATAAAACTAGTAGACAAAAGTTAGTAAGAATGTAGAAGATTTGAAAAACAATATGAACAAACCTGACCTAATTAATGTTTTTGAACATTTCACCCAAAATAGTAAATTACACATTATTTTTATGTGACATGGAGTGTTTACCAAGATTAACAATATTTTGTGTCATAAAACAAGTCTCGATAAACTTAAAAGCATGTTCTGTGGCCAAAATGAATTTAAATTAGAAATCAATAACATTAAAATATGTGGAAGATTCCTAAATATTTGGAAACTACACAAAAAATTTTCAAATAACTCATGGTTTATAGAAGAAATACAAAGGAAATTAGAAAATATTTTAAACTGAGTAAGATGAAAATATGACATATCAAATGTGTGTGGTATAAGTAGAGTGTAGAAAGATATTTATAACATTAAATGTATGTGTTTGAAAAGTAGAAAGTTCACCATTAATATCTAAACTACCACTTTAAGAAGCATCAACAAAAAAAGACAGCAAGTTAAGCCCAAAGTAAGAAAAATAAAAAGAATTAATAAGGATAGAAGAAGGAAACAATGAAATTTAAAAATAGACTAAAAAGAAGAAAAATCAATGAAACTGAAAGCTGATTCTTTGGGAAGATCAAGAAAATTGAAAAGCCCCCAGCAAGACTGATCAGGCTTGTAAGAAAATATGAAATACAAATTGCCATTATCAATGATAAAAGAGGAGACATCACCACAGAACCTATCAGAATTTTTAAAATTGTACAGAAATGCTGTAAATAAGTTTAACAAATCAAATAAAATGGACAAATTCCTCAAAAAATAAACCAACATTCATATTGAATTACATACATACTGAATTTATGTTAAATTACATATTCAATGTGTAATTATATATTCAATATGTAATTTGAGATTCACTATATTAAGAAACTACAAAACAAAAACTACATAATCATCTCTATAAATGCACGAAAAGCATTTTACAAAATGCAACATCTAGTCAGACAAAAATTCTCAGCACACTAGTAGAAGAATAAATAGAATGGATTTTCCTTCAGCAGATAAAGAAAATCTTTATGAAAATTGTAATTACTATGACACATAATTATGGAAGACTGAATATTCTCCCTCTAAGATTGGGAACAAGGCAAAGATTCCCATTTTTATCACTTCTATTACTTATTTTTCTACAGGTCCTCAAAAGTGCAATAAGACCAGAAAAAGAAATAAAAGGTATGTGGATTTAAAAGGAAGAAATATAAAATTATCTTTAATAATAAATGACATGATTATCAAGGTAGAAAATTCTAGGAATTAATATTAAAGACACAAAAATAATAAATGAATTTAGCAAAACTCCAGGATATTAATATACAACATCAACTATTTTTCTACATACGAAACCAAACAATTGGAAATTATAATAAAATAACACTACTTATAATAGCATCAAAAATAAGAAATACAATAAATTTTGAAAAAGGAAGTGCACAGCATATAAACTGAAAACAACAGAACATCACTGAGAAAAACTAAAGATCTAAATAGATGCAGATACAGTGCTTAAAAGGCATTAAAAGATTCATAGTGTTAAGGTGTCAGTTCTCAAATTGACCTACACAGCCAACAAAATCTCCATCAAAATTCCACAAATTTCATTCTAAAATGTATATAGAAATGCAAATAAACTCTAGAATAGTTAAAACAATTTTGAAAAAGAACAAAGTTGGATGACTTTACCTGACTTCAAGACCTATTATACACTAGAATGTTAAACACAGTGTATTGCTATAAAGACAGACACATAGATCAATGAAATATCACAGAGTTCAAAAATGAACCCACAGTTTTTTGTTTTTTGTTTTTTGTTTTTTGTTTTTTTGAGATGGAGTCTCGCTCATTACTCAGGCTGGAGTGCAGTGGTGCGATCTGGACTCACTGCAAGCTCTGCCTCCCGGAACCCACACTTTTATGACTCGTTGATATTTGACAAAGTTTCTAGGGCAATTCAATGAGGGAAAGGATTCTCTTTTCAGGAAAGTGTATGAAAAAATTGAATACCCACAAGCAGAAAAACAAAATGAAACAAAAACCCAATAAATTTGGACCCATGACACTTACCTCACAACATAATAATGAACTGGAAGTGTATAATAAACTAAATGTAAAAAAAAAAACTGTAAAATGTTTATAACAAAGCACAAAGGAAAGTCTTAGTGATCTCCTATTAGGACATAAAACTCACACCGTTTAAAATTTAAAAAGTCAATAAATTAGACTTCCTCAGAATTAAAAATTTTGCTCTTCAAGTGAAAATGAAAGGTCAAACCACAGACTAGAAGAAAATATTTACAACACATATATCTGACAAGGATTTGTAACCAGAAAACACAAAGAACTCCCACAACTCAATAATAAGAAGACAACTAAGTGATGTTATTCAATTTATCTTATTTGATTCTCACAATAACCCTGTGAAGTGCATCAGTAGCCCCATTTTGGATAATAAAATTATTGCTCAGAAACATTGTAAGTCTAAGTCGCATAGTAAGTGACAAAAGGTTTCAAACCTCGTCTTTCAGACTCTTCAGCTCAGGTTTTCACTAACTGTACAACTAAAGTACTACTTTTCAGAAAGCTATAGCAACCAGATTACATGAAATGCTTTATGAAAGAAATTGGCATGATTAGGCCTCAGGATCCCTCAAAACACACACACATACACACACCAACCACGCACACACACCACCCCTTCACAATCCCAACACACATACCACACACACACACACCACACGCACCCCCCCACACATACCCTGCAACACACACACACACACACACCCCACACATACACAAACACTCCACACATCACACACATACACGACACACATACATACACTCCCCCACACACCACACACACCCTCCTATGCACACATCCCCAACCCCATACACCACACATACACACACACACCCCACATTCCCCCACACATACCCCACACTCCACACACACCACACACACACACACACACACACACACACACCCCTTCCATAATTTTCAGTTATTTCTTTGGAAGAAGTATGGTTAACAGACCTCACTATGAAGAATCTGTTTAAGATCTTCAAAATTCTTCAGTGGCTAAATTGAGGAAAGCTATTCATGCTGTTTCCCAGTGCTGAATGAAAATGCAAGACCCTCTGTTTAAAAACTGTTGAGAATTTCAGGACAGAAACGGCGGAGCATTAAACCAAGCATGGTGCGTTCTCAATGTCCTGTGTGTGCTTCTGTCTATAGAGATCAGCACTTGCCCAGACCTGTAGTACTGGCTCCTCAGATGGCTGAGGTGGGAGGGCTGATTGAGCCCAGAATTTCTGGGTTACAGTGAAGCATGATCGCTCCACTGAAGTCCAACCTGGGTGACAGAGACCCTGTCTTCAACAAATAAGAAGAAGAATTTTAAAATAGGAAATTGGTACTTAGTGGTAACAGATGTAATGTTACTTTGTCATGGTCTATATAAGGCTCTTTCTATGAGATTGTGAACACATTGAGGGTTTTGGGGATGCAACTGAGTTTGCAACTAATTATGGGATATGGGAAGCATCGGTCAGGCAGACACAGGATAGAATTACAAATCATCACATTTATCAGAGCTAAAGTTGATATTGAGAAACTTGGGAGCATAGAGGGAAGGTCTGATTGCCTGGCTAATGGTAAAACACTCTAAAAGAAAAACCACTCAGGGGGAGGTTCCAAGATGGCCAAATAGGAACAGCTCCAGTCTGCAGCTCCTGGCATGAGCGACGCAGAAGATGGGTGATTTCTGTATTTCCAACTGAGGTACTGGGTTCATCTCAATGGGGCTTGTTGGACAGTGGGTACAGCCCACGGAGCAGGGTGGGGCATCACCTCACCCGGGAAGCACAAGTGGTTGGGGAATTCCCTTTCCTAGCCAAGGGAAGCCATGACAGATGGTATCTGGAAAATCGGGACACTCCTACCCAAATACTGCACTTTTCCAACGGTCTTAGCAAACGGCACAGCAGGAGACTATATCCTGCACCTGGCTCAGAGGTTGCCATGCCCATGGAGCCTCACTCATTGCTAGTGCAGCAGTCTGCGATCGAACTGCAGGCGGCAGTGAGGCTGGGGGTAGGGCGTCCATCATTGCTGAGGCTAAAGTTGGTAAACAAAGTGGCTGGGAAGCTCGAACTGGGTGGAGCCCATCCCAGCTCAAGGAGACCTGCCTGCCTCTGTAGACTCCACCTCTAGGGGCAGGCATAGTTGAACAAAAGGCAGCAGAAACTTCTGCAGACTTAAACATCCCTGTCTGACAGCTTTGAAGAGAGTAGTGGTTCTCCTAGCACAGAGTTTGAGATATAAGAATGGACAGACTGCCTCCTCAAGTGGGTTCCTCACTCTAGTAGACTAACTGGGAGACACCTGCCAGTAGGAGCCAACTGATACCTCATACAGCTGGGTGCCCCTCTGAGACAAAGCTTCCAGAGGAAGGATCAGGCAGCAACATTTACCATTCTGCAATATTTGCTGTTTTGCAGCCTCCACCGGTGATACCCAGGCAAACAGGGTCTGGAGTGGACCTCCAGCAAACTCCAACAGACCTGCACCTGAGGATCCTTACTGTTAGAAGGAAAACTAACAAACAAAAGGACATGCACACCAAAACATCATCTGTATGTCACCATCATCAAAGATCAAAGGTAAATAAAACCATAAAGCTGGGGAGAAACCAGAGCAGAAAAGCTGAAAATTCTAAAAATCAGAGTGCCTCTTTTCCTCCAAAGGAACAGAGCTCCTTGCCAGCAACAGAACAAAGCTGGATGGAAAATGACTTTGACAAGTTAAGAGAAGAAGGCTTCAGAGGATTGGTAATAACAAACTTCTTGGAGCTAAAGGAGGATGTTCAAACCCATCACAAAGAAGCTAAAAACCTTGAAAAAAGATTAGACAAATGGCTAACTAGAATAAACAGTGTACAGAAGACCTTAAATGAGCTGATGGAGCTGAAAACCATGGCACGAGAACTATGTGACACATGCACAAGCTTCACTAGCTGATTTGACCAAATGGAAGAAAGGTTATCAGTGATTGAAGATGAAATGAATGAAATGAAGTGAGAAGAGAAGTTCAGAGAAAAAAGAGTAAAAAGAAATGAAAAAGCCTCCAGAAATATGGGACTATGTTAAAAGACCAAATCTACAACTAATTGGTGTACATGAAAGTGATGGGGAGAATGGAATCAAATTGGAAAACACTCTTCAGGATATCATCCAGGATAACTGTCCCAACCTAGAAAGGCAGGCCAACATTCAAATTCAGGAAATACAGAGAATGCGACAAAGATCCTCCTTGAGAAGAGTAACTCCAAGACACGTAATTGTCTGATTCACCAAAGTTGAAATGAAGGAAAAATGTTAAGGGGAGCCAGAGAGAAAGGTTGGGTTACCCACAAAGAGAAGCCCACCAGACTAACAGCGGATCTCTCAGCAGAAACTTTACAAGCCAGAAGAGAGTGGGGGCCAATATTCAACATTCTTAATGAAAAGAATTTTCAGCACAGAATTTCATATGCAGTCAAACTAAGCTTCATAAATGAAGGTGAAATAAAATCCTTTACAGACAAACAAATGCTGAGAGATTGTGTCACCACCAGGACTGCCTTACAAGAGCTCCTGAAGGAAGCACTAAATGTGGAAAGGAACAACCAGTATCAGCCACTGCAAAAACATGCCAAATTGTAAAGAACATTGATGCTAGAAAGAAACTGCATCAACTAAATATAACCAGCTAACCTCGTAATGACAGGATCAAATTCACACATAACAATGTTAACCTTAAATATAAATGGACTAAAGGCCCCAATTAAAAGACACTGATTGGTAAATTGGATAAAGAGTCAAGACCCATTGGTGTGCTGTATTCAGGAGACCCATCTTATGTGCAGAGACACACATAGGCTCAAAATAAAGGGATGGAGGAAGATCTACCAAGAAAATGGAAAACAAAAAAAGCAGAGGTCGCAATACTAGTCTCTGATAAAACAGACTGTAAACCAACAAAGATCAGAAGAGACAATGAAGGCCATTACATAATGGTAAAGGGATCAATTCAACAAGAAGAGCTAACTATCCTAAATATATATACACCCAATACAGGAGCACCCAGATTCATACAGCAAGCCCTTAGAGACCTACAATGAGACTTAGACTCCCACACAATAATAATGGGAGACTTTAACACCCCACTGTCAACATTAGACAGATCAATGAAACAGAAAGTTAACAAGGATATCCAGGAATTGAACTCAGTTCTACACCAAGCAGACCTAATAGAGATCTACACAACTCTCTACCCCAAATCAACAGAATATACATTTTTCTCAGCACCACATTGCACTTATTCCAAAATTGACCAGATAGTTGGAAGTAAAGCACTCCTCAACGAATGTAAAAAAAACCAGAAATTATAACAAACTGTCTCTCAGACCACAGTGCAATCAAACTAGAACTCAGGATTAAGAAACTCACTCAAAACCATTCAACTACATGGACACTGAGCAACCTGCTCCTGAATGACTACTGGGTACATAACGAAATGAAGGCAGAAATAAAGATGTTCTTTGAAACCAATGAAAACACAGACACAACATACCGGAATCTCTGGGACACATTTAAAGCAGTGTGTAGAGGGAAATTTATAGAACTTAATGCCCACAAGAGAAAGCAGGAAAGATCTAAAATTGACACCCTAACATCACAATTAAAAGAACTAGAGAAGCAAGAGCAAACACATTCAAAAGCTAGCAGAAGGCAAGAAATAACTAAGATCAGAGCAGAGCTGAAGGAGACAGAGACACAAAAAAACCTTCAAAAACAATCAATGAATCCGGGAGCTGCTTTTCTGAAAAGATCAACAAAATTGATAGACCACTAGCAAGACTAATAAAGAAAAGAGAGAAGAATCAAATATACACAATAAAAAATGATAAAGCGGATATCACCACTGATCCCACAGAAATACAAACTACCATCAGAGAATACTATAAACACCTCTACGCAAATAAACTAGAAAATCTCGAAGAAATGGATAAATTCCTGGACACATACACCCACTGAAGACTAAACCAGGAAGAACTGGAATCCCTGAATAGACCAATAACAGACTCTGAAATTGAGGCAATATTTAATAGCCTACCAACCAAAAAAAAGTCCAGGACCAGAGGGATTCACTGCCAAATTCTACCAGAGGTACAAAGAAGAGCTGGTAGCATTCCTTCTGAAACTATTCCAATCAATAGAAAAAGGGGGATTCTTCCCAACTCATTTTAAGGCCAACATCATCCTGATGCCAAAGCCTGGCAGAGACACAACAAAAAAAAGAAAATTTTAGACCAATATCCCTGATGAACATTGATGCAAAAATCTTCATTGCAAAAATCCTCAATAAAATACTGGCAAACCAAATCCAGCAGCACATCAAAAAGCTTATCCACCATGATCAAGTGGGCTGCATCCCTGGGATGTAAGGCTGGTTCAGTATATGCAAATCAATAAACATTATCCATCATATAAACAGAACCAAAGATAAAAAACACATGATTATCTCAATAGATGCAGAAAATGCCTGTGACAAAATTCAACAGTCCTTCACGCTAAAAACTCTAATAAACTAGGTATTGATGTGACGTATCTCAAAATAATAAGAGGTATTTATGACAAACCCACAGCCAATTTCATACTGAATGGGCAAAAACTGGAAGCATTCCCTTTGAAAATTGGCACAAGACAGGGATGCCCTCTCTCACCACCCCTATTCAACATAGTGTTGGAAGTTCTGGCCCGGACAATCAGACAGGAGAAAGAAATAAAGTGTATTCCATTAGGAAAAGAGGAAGTCAAATTGTCCCTGTTTGCAAATGACATGATTGTATATTTAGAAAACCCCATCATCTCAGCCCACAATCTTCTTAAGCTGATAAGCAACTTCAGCAAAGTCTCAGGATATAAAATCAATATGCAAAAATCACAAGCATTCCTATACACCAATAACACACAAAGAGAGGGCCAAATCATGAGTGAACTCCCATTCACAATTGCTACAAAGAGAATAAAATACCTAGGGATCCAGCTTACAAGGGATATGAAGGACCTCTTCCAGGAGAACTACGAGCCACTGCTCAATGAAATAAAAGAGGACACAAACAAATGGAAGAACATTCCATGCTCATGGATAGGAAGAATCAATATAATGAAAATGGCCATACTGTGCAAGGTAATTTATAGATTCAGTGCCATCCTCCCCAACCTACCAATGACTTTCTTCACAGAATGGGAAAAAACTACTTTAAAGTTCATATGGAACCAAAAAAGAGCCCTCATTGCCAAGACAATCCTAAGCCAAAAGAACAAAGTTGGAGGCATCACACTCCCTGACTTCAAACTATACTACAAGGCTACAGTAACCAAAACAGCATGGTACTGATATCAAAACAGAGATATAGACCAATGGAACAGAACAGAGCCCTCAGAAATAATACTACACATCTACAACCATCTGATCTTTGACAAACCTGACAAAAATAATTAATGGGGAAAGGATTCTCTATTTAATAAATGGTGCTGGGAAAACTGGCTAGCCATATGTAGAAAACTGAAACTGGATCGCTTCCTTCCACCTTATACAAAAATTAATTCAAGATGGATTAAAGACTGAATTGTTAAACCTAAAACCATAAAAACCCTAGAAGAAAACCTAGGCAATACCATTCAGGACATAAGCATGAGCAAGGACTTCATGACTAAAATACCAAAAGCAATGGCAACAAAAGCTAAAATAGACAAATGGAATCTAATTAAACTAAAGAGCTTCTGCACTGCAAAAGAAACTACCATCAGAGTGAACCGGCAACTTACAGAATGGGAGAAAATTTTTGCAATCTACCGATCTGACAAAGGGCTAATATCCAGAATCTACAAAGAACTTAAACACATTTACAAGAAAAAATCAAACAACCCCATCAAAAAGTGGATGAAGTATATGAACAGACACTTCTCAAAAGAAGACATTTATGCAGCCAACAGACACATGAAAAAATGCTCATCATCACTGGCCATCAGTGAAATGCAAATCAAAACCACAATGAGATACCATCTCACACCAGTTAGAAGGGTGATCATTAAAAAGTCAGGAAACAACAGGTGCTGGAGAGGATGTGGAGAAATAGGAACACTTTTACACTGTTGGGGGGACTGTAAACTATTTCAACCATTGTGGAAGACAGTGTGGTGATTCCTCAAGGATCTCGAACTAGAAATACCATTTGATACAGCCATCCTATTACTGGGTATACACCCAAAGGATTATAAATCATGCTGCTATAAAGACACATGCACACGTATGTTTATTGGAGCACTATTCACGATAGCAAAGACTTGGAACCAACCCAAATGTCCATCAATGATAGACTGGATTAAGAAAATGTGGCACATATACACCATGGAATACTATGCAGCCATAAAAAAAGGATGAGTTCATGTCCTTTGTAGGGACATGGAATAAGCTGGAAACCATCATTCTGAGTAAACTATTGCAAGGACAGAAAACCAAACACCGTATGTTCTCACTCATACGTGGGAATTGAACAATGAGATCACTTGGACACAGGGTGGGGAATATCAAACACTGGAGCCTGTTGTGGGGTGGGGGGAGGGGGGAGATATAGCATTAGGAGATATACCTAATGTAAATGACGAGTTAATGGGTGCAGCACACCAACATGGCACATGTATACATATGTAACAAACCTGTACGTTATGCACACGTACCATAGAACTTAAAGTATAATAAAAAATAAATTAATTTATTAATTAAAATAAAATAAAAAGAAAACTACTCATACTTCAGCGACGGAACTGGAGACCCAACCTGCTCAAAGGGGAAAGGCTTTTAAACCTAAAATTAGAGTGAATGAGAAAGGATATAGCCTCTCTGCCAGCCAACAGCCCCCAAAACAGAAGAAAGAGGGCTACACTGTGTTCAATACCTTGTTTCCTAACTTGCCAATTATTGGGGCCTGTCTCCTGCCCTGGGGGAATGACCAGGAAGGATGACACAAGAGGCCAATTGTGTTACTCTAACGGGTCGCTGCAAATCCAAACAGAAAACAAGGTTGTAAGTTCTACCCTCCTCCAACAGAGGGCAGCATTCATGTCGTAGATCTTATTCTATTTCCAGTCTCAGTATCATGCTCAAAACGTATTTGTTAATCAAGTTGTTAACTGTCAGGTTGATGACCTCCAAAGAGAGACCAGCTTTTAGAGTCAGGCCTGACTCCTGCTTTTGTTCCTCTCTAACTGTATGCCCTGAAGCAAGTAATCGAGCCTCTTTGATTTCATCAACTGTCAAATCCAGATGGCAAATACCTAGCTCACAGGAGCCTGGTGAAGGTTAATGTCTGTCAAGAGTTTATCCCAATGCGGGTGAGAGGGAGAGAGGCGTTCAAAGAGGCGAGCTCCCCTCTTCTTTTTTCTAATAAAACCTGCTCTCAGAAAAAAAAAAAAAAAAAAAAAAAAATCTAGTACACATCATTGTCATTTATGCTTCCTCCAATGAATTTTCCTCTCAGGGCCTTTTTTTTTTTTTTTTTTTTTTTTTTTCTGTTTCAGTCCCTTCCCTCAGTGTAATGAAAGGCTAATTCAGTCACTTGTAGTTAGAAGCCAAAAAAAAAAAGAATTCAAGAGAAGGGTGCAGTTCTGGAAATCAGGTGGAAATCAGGATCTCTCTGGAGTATGCTGTTGTCATTATTTTCAATTCCACCGCCTTCCCACACCCCACATCTGTTTAATGCCAAATTCTTTTTTTCTGAAGGATTGTTAAGGGGACATATGTACCTTAGATGGCAAGAGGGATATGAAGGCTAATGGGAAATGGGGAAAGAAAGAAGTAAGATTCGTGTCCTGATTGCATTGCCTCTAAAAACAAATGAAATGGGACTCAGGATCTGTGACTTTGCACTGCGATGTTTAGAGAATTGAAACCTAGCATGCTTGCTTTTCATTGCTCCTTAATGGTGTACAGAATTACACGACATTAAATTACTATAGAGGAGTGCAGACAGAATTACTTTATCTGAGTAAAGTCACCTTTAGCTTTTTAAGTTAGCCATTAGGCAGCCTAAATGCTAGAAGATGCCACAATTACTAGTTTTGTTGAGAGTACAGTGGAATATATTCCTGAGGAGTTAGACCCCACCCGCAGCTGGATATCACGAGAAAAGCAAATGCCAAATACCTGTGCCACTTTGCCTGAGGTGCCTATATATATCAACTCTATTGCAAGGAAATCAGTGTAAAGAAATTAAAGCTGCAAAGGGAACTTGAGAGCCACATAAAAGCTGCTTGGTATAGTGGAAATGACACAGCCTTTGGGAACAGGCAGGACTAAAACTGAATCCCAATTCTATTTCGTTGTTGAGGGACCTTGGGCAAATATTTTTCCCATTAAGTAGAACGAATACTGACATCGTTCATGGCTTTTGTAGTGACTGAATGAGCTGCTTCATGGTGGGTGGTACTGCAGACTAGTAAAGTGAGTAGGCTTCCAACCTAGAGTGCCTGGTTTTGAATTTTGCTTTGCAGTATGACTAGCAGTGTGACCTCACTTAGTCTGTGTCTCTTATTTCCTCATTCATAAATAAGACTATTAACATTACCTATTCTATACAGTTGTGAGAATTAAATGAGCTAATGTATATACAGTACTGTGGAACTTAAAAAGGACTTAAGAGGTTGGGCACGGTGGCTCACGACTGTAATTTCAGCACTTTGGGAGGCCGAAGAGGGCGGATGGCATGAGGTTAGGGGTTCGAGACCAGCCTGGCCATCATGGGGAAATCCTGTCTCTACTAAAAATACAATAATTAGTTGGGCATGGTGGCACATGCCTGTAATCACAGCTACTTGGGAGGCTGAGATACGAGAATCACTTGAACCTGGGAGGCGGAGGTTGCAGTGAGCTGAGATCGCACTATTGCACTCCAGCCTGGGTGACAAGAGCGAAACTCAGTCTTGAAAGAAAAAAAAAAAGGACTTAAGAGTCATTAACTGTTATGTAAAATGCCTAATACTGGAGGGCTGGATTCTTTCTCCTTTTCTTCCTCGTAATTTCATCCATCAGAACAAAGGTTTCACAAGAGTTTAAATGATTTGAGGAGGTCCAAATAAACATTTCTTCCAAAATCATTTCCCCAACAGGCTAAAACAACCATTATGAGTTATTTTGGTTACAGGCACTGTATCCCCCATTATAATAGAAAACACATAATCTAGAGAGATACATTATTTCTCTATTCTTACATCAAAACCTTATCAACTTCTGTAGATTAATTTCATCAATAGAGTTGCAACTGTTCAAAAAGTCCAAGAATGGAGATAAAACCTTGAACCGGTAAGTTGTGAAGAGATCATAGGAAAGGACAGAGGAATGATCTGGGAAAAATCTGGCTTGGATTTTACAAGGGAGTGGAGAAACCCCTGCACCGTCATGGGGAATTGGGATGATGTCAAATATATGTGGGATTTAACTTTGTACTCTTAAAACAATATATGCCCATTTTCCCCACCCCCACATTTGGGTGGATTGTCTATCTTGGCTATTCTGAATAATGCTGCAGTGAACATGAGGGTGCAGATATCTCTTCAAGAAGCTTATTTCCTTTCCTTTGGATATATACCCAGAAATGGGATTGCTGGATCATAAGTTGATTCTAGTTTTAGTTTTTGAGGAATCTTTATACTGTTTTCCACATTTATTCTCATATTCTCATTTACATTACCATCAACAATATACAAGGATTCTCTTTTCTCCATATCCTTGTCAAAATTTGCTATCTTTAGTCTGCCTTTAAAAAAAAAAAAAAATAGGCTTTCTAACGGGTGTCAGGTAATATTACATTGTGGTCCTGATTTGCATTTCCCCGATGATTAGTGATCTTAAGCATAAAAATAATTAATGTTTATTGAAAGCCACTTTGTATAAGACAGACACTATTCTAAGCACTTTGGATGTACTAATTTCTATAGCCCTGTGAGGTCCTATTATTCCAATTTTATGGTAGAGAAAATTAAGACAAAGAAAAATTAAGCTTGTCCAAGTTCACATGGATAACAAATGGATGAGCTGGCATTGCAAACCAGGCATTCTGTTGTTCCCAGTGTCTTCACCATTTACCATTAAGTTCTATTGCTTCTTCGCTAAGATATACTGAAACAAGTGACAGTCCATTTTCTTCCATATTATTCATACTACCTCCCTTTTTTATGCCTTGAGATACATTTTAGTTGGTACACTGGTACAGTTAGTGGTTTCTTTCATGGCCATGGAATTGATTGTAGTAACCATGAGCAGTTTGTGCAAGACTCCAGCACATCCAGGTAAAAAATAGAGAGCTCAACACTTTCAGCTAATTACGTGCTGAATTTTTTTTTCTCCTGCTGAGTTGATCGAGTTTTCAACATAACTGTTGCCTATACAACAGTCTGTTTGTGTGCCAGTGAACATGAGTTTTTTTTTTATTTTCCCTAAATAATCTACACCTTGTGTGTCATTGAAAGTGACGTTACAACGAATCTATCAGTCCAAGCAATATTATTATGTTAAAAACACATGGTGATCTAGAGGATTTTGTGTTTTTCAAGTAACCTGTTTTATTAATTAATCATAAGTGTTG
The DNA here is from genome assembly GCF_003255815.1 of Theropithecus gelada. Lineage (NCBI taxonomy): Eukaryota > Metazoa > Chordata > Mammalia > Primates > Cercopithecidae > Theropithecus > Theropithecus gelada. The sequence continues at coordinate 21,013,669 of NC_037672.1, forward strand.
TCTGGTGTTGAATACATTTCCATGGAGAAAGAGATAGCATAGGATTTATATGTCCAGAATCACACAATAAAAGCTAAGTCAAATAAAGGCTAATTATATTAGCCAATATTTGAGTACTTTTTATAAATCAGAAATTGACCAGGTGGATTCCTATAGATGTTATCTTATTAAATAAGCTCAACCTCAAGAGGTTATACTGTTTTGATATACATTCTATGGGAAATATTGGTTTAGAACTATTATTTAGAATTATTGGTGAGAAACTGAGGTTTAGAATAACTAAATTATTTTCCCAGGATTAGATATATGTTGTGGGACCAGAATCTAAACCAACTATGCTTGGTTGCAGACTGCAAACTCTTAGATTTACTCTATGCTGTCTCTCTAATTATTTGTAGTCTGGTTATGAGGATATTTCATATCCCAAATTCTACCTCAATGGCTCAGTGATCTTCCCTGAGAATAAATTGTGGTAATTATAAATCTTAATTACTCCCTGAAAGAGACCAATGAGAAGAATCATAAAGTAATGTGTAATGCTGAAGTGGGTTCTGCTGAGGTAGGATGCATTATTCATGCTGTTCTCTCACCTTCCCTTGTCTATATATTAAATATGCATTTAGTTTTCAAGATTAAGTTCAAAGTAACTGACAACCTCTTTGATGTTTGTCATAATTCTCCATTTCTTCATTTTAGTAGAAATTGTACCATTTCTATTGTGAACTGATGTATGCATATATTATGAACCCCATGTACATGTATTGTGAACTCAAGGTATACAGGCCAATCTTGGCACTGATAACTCTTTATTACTCTTTGTTGTTTATCCCTGTTGCTAGACAGCATATGGTGGAAAGCCACCGTACCTCATTCATTTTTGCATCTCCAGAACCTAGCACAGTAATAACCATGTATTTGTAATGCATTATTATTTGTTGAATCAATCCATCAATCTATAAACCTTTAGTGGGAAAACAGACTGCAATAGTGACATATGGGTCCTTTGGCTCTGGAAGAGTGGGTTTAGTGTGTTGTTACATATAAATGCCAATCTAATAGTCATAGTGTTTGAAAAATAAAAGATATCATTTTACTTCTTGTCTTTTTATTGAGTTTTTAAAAATCAAATATTTATTTCATAAAGAATGCATGTCTATTATTGACAATTTAGAAATATAAATAGGCAAAATGGGAATATAAGTTATTCATAATCCCAGCCACAGATAATCATCATGAACATTTTTACAGGTGCCATGTAGAACTTTTCTATGTAGACAAATCTGTTAGTTATTCAGCACGTATTCTAACCTGTTTCTAACATATCTTTCTGAAATCTAGAAACTAGAAAGCTAAAAAAATGCATCCTTTGCAAGTTTAGTTCTTGATATGGTTTGGCTCTGTGTCCCCCAAAATATCATCTCAAATTGTAATCACCACATGTTGAGGAAGGAACCAACTGGGAGGTGATTGGATCATGGGGGCAGATTTCCCCCTTGCTGTTGGTTGTGATAGTGAGTGGGTTTTCACAAGACCTGGTTGTTTGATAAGTGTCTGGTGCTTCCTCTTTCTCTCTCTCTCTCTGTCTCTCTTTTTCCTGCCACCATGTAGGATGTGTCTTGTTTCCCCTTCGCCTTCTGCCATGGTTGTAAGTTTCCTGAGACCTTCCAGCCATGCAGAACTGTGAGTCAATTAAACTTCTTTTGTTCATAAATTACCCAGTTTCAGGTAGTATCTTTTAGCATTGTGAGAACGGACTAATACAGCTCTGCATGTGGGTTAGATGAGATTTGGTGGAAGAGAGTAAAGTGATGTGATGATATTACTTGGAGAGACTCATGGCAGAAATGCTTGATTCTTTTGAGACAGTGAAGGTGGAGGTTCTAATGTGTGGTCTGTGAAAACATGGATGTAGCGGGAGGAGAGTGACACAGAGGAGTTCCTGCTAGAACAGTCCTGTGGTATTGATGGTGGTGTTACTCAGCAGCCCCTATACCAAAGTCTTGCCTTCAGTAAATACTACCTTTCTGGAAACTGCAAATGATCATTCCAAGTAATTATTTTGCCATTCTGCATAATGGGTGACCAGTGTTGCATTCTCTAATGACAATGGATACTCATTGTGTTTGAAAGACGTGTTTCTTTGATGTGTTTTTTCTGGTTACAAGGCATTGGTGCTTTGTTCCCTATCTTCTCCAGCATCATCCCCACAAAATACAATTCTGAAGTTCACTTATTTGTAATAAGATAACCTGTAAAACAAATCCTATTAAACTAACAAGAATGAATTGTATTGTTTCTAACCAGATATCCTAGCAAATAGGGTAATTATTAAAATAAGTGGTTGTCGGTAACACACACTCAAGAAAAGGGAGATCTTAGATTGGTACTGACCTAATTAAATTTGAAGACAGTGAGTATCCATTGTCAGTAGAGAATGTAACAGTGGCTGCCCATTGCACAGAGTGACAGATTATTACTTGGAATAATCATTTGTGGCTTCCTGCAATGCAGTGTCTATGGAAGGCAAGACTATGGCACAGGGGTGCTGAATAACAAACATCATCATGAAGCGTACAGAGTAGACTGGTAATTCGTAACTGTGTGGGAGGATGTTAAAAATTTAAAGCATAAACATGTGGTTTTAAATTCTTAAAATGCAGCCATGGAACTAAGGAGTTTTTATAACTGTCCTAAGAGTATATTACTCTTATTATAAAAATACATTACCTTTTATTGCTGCTGATTTGATGGAGACTATAATCAGATCCAAAATGTGATCTTTCATATTACTGAAGTACAATATAGGTTAAATTCTTAGTCAGGCCTCCTGCATGATAATTAGGGTATTGATTGGGAAACAATGATACTCTGAAAATTGGAAGAAGAACATTTGCAATGATTTGGATAACTTTTTATAACTTAAACCTCCCAATTCTGCTGAACCTCCTTTGCTGTCAGAAACCTCCCTTTTTGGAGCTGATTCTTGTAATTAACTCTTATCCAATATCTACCAACTCTCATTACCTCTAAGCCTAAATGTAGAGACAGATTCTAGCATTCCTGGGGTTAAGGAATAGGGGATTACAAAGTCAAACCTGAGACAAGAAGACTTGCACACCGAAACACTGCAAGGTTTGCTAATACATGTCAACAAAAAGCATGGATGATTATGTAAGGACAGATTCTAAGGGAGATACAGTGAGTATTTTAGACTGGGCTTAATTTATTGATATAAATACGTTTGCCCAAAATTCTGCACTTAATGTGCTGGGTGGAGCAACTCATGGTTCTGGTTGTTTGTCTTGTTGGTTGGCTAAAATCTGTATTCAACTGGGGAGTAGACTAAGTGAAATCAAGACACGAGAATTCTTGTGATCATGCAAAAAAAGTAATAAATAGGTTTAAAGACGTTGAATATGTGTAGTTAATCTATTATATGTGAGCCATTTACCCACACTTTATATCCCCTGAGAGATCAAAGAGAACATTCTCTTCACTACAAGACTGGGAAGTACATTGATGAGCAGAGCACCACCCTCTTAGAAAAGTGGAAGTACTTTGGATAAAGGGAGGAGGCACTGCCATTGAACGGACTCCCTCATTGTAATCAAAATGATGATATCTCTGGGTGGTGCTTAACTGGCTGAGGCAAGATGAAACAGCTAGCAATAATTTGTGGCAGGGCTCAGGAAGAAAAGATGCTAGCTTGACCATCAGGGATCTTTGCATGACGCAGTGACTATCATCAAGTTAATGGTATCCCCTGGAGCTGTGCAACAAGGTGGTATCATTTCTAGGAATGACAGATATGGTAGTCCACTAAGATTCTAGTTCATCTGTATGACAAAAACAAAATCAGTCGTGTGTTAGTTAATGATGGGTTGATGTTCTGAAAAATTATGTCCATAGGCGATTTCATCATTGTGTGAACATCCTAGAGTATACTTATACAAACCTAGATGGTGTAGCCTACTACACACCTAGGTTGTATGGTATAGCCTAGTGTTCCTATGCTTCAAACCTGTGTAGCAGGTGACTGTGCTGAATACTGTAGGCAATTATAATTCAAGGGTATTTGTGTATCTAAACATAACTAAAATTAGAAATAAATACAGCATAAAATATGAAAAATGATACACCTGAATAGGGCACTTACCATGAACAGAGCTTGCTGGACTGCAAGTTGCTCTGTGTGAGTCAATGAGTGAGTGGTAAGTGGATATGAAGGTCTATGATATTAGTGTACACTACTGTAGATTTTATACACAAGGTACACTTAGGTTACACTAAATTTGTAAAAATATTTTTCTTTCTTCAACAATAAATTAAACTTCACTTACTGTAACATTTTTATTTTATACACTTTTTATTCTTTTAACTCTGACTCTTTTGTAATAACACTTAGGTTGAAACACAGGCACATTGTACAGCTGTACAAAAATATTTTTTTCTATCTTTTTTCCATAACTTTTTTTTCTATTTTTAAAAATATTTATTGTTTACTTTTAAAATTTGTGTTAAAAACTAAGACACAAACACACACATTAGTCTAGGCCTACACAGGGTCAGGGTCATCAATATCACTTTCTTCCATCTCCACATTTTGTTCCACTGGAAGATCTTCAGGGGCAATAACATGCATGAAGGTGTCATCTCCTATACAACAATGACTCCTTCTGGAAAAAGACCTGCTTCTGAAGGACCACCTGAGGCTGTTTTACAATTTTTTTTTTAATAAATAGAAGGAGTATACTATAAAATAATGATAAAATATAGTAAATATGGAAAACAGTAAATAGTAATTTATTATCATTTTCAAGTATTATATACTGTGCATAATTGTATGTGCTGTGCTTTTGTATGCTGGGCAGTGCAGAAGGTTTATTTACACCAGGATCACCACAGACATGTGAGTAATGCATTGCACTACAACATTACTATGGCTACAGCATCACTAGTTAATAGGAATTTCTCAGCTCTACTATAATTTCATGGGACCATCATTGTGTACGTAGTCTATTGTTGACTGCAATGTTGTTATATGGCACACGACTATAAACAAACAAAACTCTAGTATGTTAAACAAAGGGTAAAGGCTCCTCATTGAATTCCCATATCTTTGTTCATGAACAGTGGCCTAGGTCATGGCAACATATCCTCTCCAAATTGAAAGAAAAGTTGTTGCATTTCACATTTTTTAATCATTAAGAAAGGACAGTATTTGGTAGTCTTTGAATTTTGGAAACATCACACACCTCATGCAGTTGTACTGCTTTCAGTTACTGAGTTACTCATATGGCTACAGGTTCCACAGAGGATTGTGAACTCCAGTTCAAGCAGCTTTGCCCTTCGGCTCTAATGATTTAGTAGATATAATGGTGCCTAAAATGTCTGTAGTTGACAAGGATGTTCTATGGAACCTATTATGAGCCTTAGAAAGAGAACCACAGTCGGTCTGAGAAAACATCTATGCCCCTTTTGGCAGGTAATTCTTTGTTTTAGAAATAGTTCTTGGCTTGCTATTGGGGCTTTGTAGAGAGTGAACACCTAACAATGAAAAAATATGTAGCTGTGTACCCTAAGCTATCCATCATAAATTATTTTTGTTTGATGAAAGAAAGCATACAATCAGGTGTGCCTGGAAGTATTTTATGGTCAACTGGAAGCTGAATATACAAGATGTAGCATGAGCAGATCCTTGAAGGTACAAATATTAATAATTTGCAAAAATGGCTCTCACTCCCAATATGCCTAGCCCTAAGGTATTATCATGTCTTCCTTAAACTGCATCTATGCTCTCATGAACAAATACTAATTATAGACTGACTGACCAAGGAAAAAGCTGACTTGCAGAAGGTTCTTCATAATATGGTGAGCTGAAAGTATAATGCTGTGATATTCAATTGAGGCCCTGAAGGACAATTAAGTAGGAAATGCTCCTAGTTTGCCAAACTACGAGCCGTCTATCTCACCTTCCCTGTTCATCAAGGAGTGAAGGCCTGAGATGAGTCTCTACAACAATTCATGAGTGAGAGCTACGTGAATTGGCTGTTACCACAGTCTTAGAGAAAAAAAAAAAAAAAAGATTTGAAATTTGATAAGATTTGGAAAAGAAATACATGGATGAACCACTAGAAATGAGTTCAGAGCATAAGAATATGCATGACCTTATCCAGGTTTACCACAGGGCTCCCACTGTCAGGGAGGAGAGTGGAGGAAGTCTTTATATGTAAGGTTTAAAAAATGTTATCTATCTTCTGTGGATTCATATAACCTCTTTCCAAAGCCATAGCAGTGATTGCTAGAAGTATTCATGAACAAAGTGACCAAGGTGGAAGTATGGGCAATGTTCACATGTAGAATGTGAACTTCTCACCACCTCTGACTGACCATGAAGAGCTCATTCTCACTTGCGTCAACAATGACCATTTCTAAGCCTGACATGATATCCCACCCTAAGGTGATGAACCTGCCAATTGGTAGCAGAGCAAGAGCACAGGAAATGCAAAGTGCCTTTTTCTTGGTCATATTTTGTTAGCAACATCCTTGGGTTTACTGAGGAGAAACAAATCTTAAAGAATGATGCAGTGGAGGGAGAGGTTCCAAGATGGCCAGACAGGAACAGCTCCAGTCTACAGCACCTAGTGTGAGTGACACAGAAGACGGGTGATTTCTGCATTTCCAAGTGAGGTACCGGGTTCATCTCACTGGAGCTTGTCGGAAAGTGGGTGCAGGACAGTGGGTGCAGCCCACGGACCGTGAGCCAAAGCAGGGCGAGGCATCACCTCATCTGGGAAGCACAAGGAGTTGGGAAATTCCCTTTCCTAGCCAAGGGAAGCTGTGACAGATGGCACCTGTAAAATCGGGTCACTCCCACTCTAATACTGTGCTTTTCCAATGGTCTTAGCAAATGGCACACCAGGAGATTATATCCCACACCTGGCTCGGAGGGTCCCATGCCCGTGGAGCCTTGCTCACTGCTAGCACAGCAGCCTGAGATCCAACTGCAAGGTGGCAGCAAGGCTGGGGGAGGGGTGTCCGCCATTGCTGAGTCTTGAGTAAGTAAACAAAGCAGCTGGGAAGCTCGAACTAGGTGGAGCCCATCCCAGCTCAAGGAGGCCTGACTGCCTCTGTCGACTCCACCTCTGTGGCAGGGCATAGCTGAACAAAAGGCAGACAAAATTCTGCAGACTTAAACGTCCCTGTCTGACAGCTTTGAAGAAAGTAGTGGTTCTCCCATCATGGAGTTTGAGATCTGATAATGAACAGAATGCCTCTTCAAGTGGGTCCCTGAGCCCCAAGTAGCCTAACTGGGAGAAACCTCCCAGTAGGAGCCAACTGACACCTCATACAGCCACTTGCCCCTCTGAGATGAAGCTTCCAGAGGAAGGATCAGGCAACAACATTTGCTGTTCTCCAATACTTGCTGTTCTGCAGCCTCTGCTGGTGATACCCAGGCAAACAGGGTCTGGAGTGGACCTCCAGCAAACTCCAACAGACCTGCAGCTGAGGGTTCTGACTGTTAGAAGGAAAACTAACAAACAGAAAGGGCATTCACACCAAAACACCATCTGTACATCACCATCATCAAAGACCAAAGCTGGATAAAACTACAAAGACAGGGAGAAACCAGAGTAGAAAAACTGAAAATTCTAAAAATCAGAGTGCCTCCTCTCCTCCAAAGAAACACAGCTCCTCACCAGCAAGGGAAGAAAGCTGGACAGAGAATGACTTTGACAAGTTGAGAGAAGAAGGCTTCAGACGATCGGTAATAACAAACTTATCTGAGCTAAAGGAGGATGTTCAAACCCATCACAAAGAAGCTAAAAACCTTGAAAAAAGATTAGACAAATGGCTAACTAGAATAACCAGCGTAGAGAAGACCTTAAATGACCTGATGGAGCTGAAAATCATGGCATGAGAACTACATGACACATGCACAAGCTTCAGTAGCCAATTTGATCAACTGGAAGACAGGGTATCAGTGATTGAAGATCAGATGAATGAAATGAAGTGAGAAGAGAAGTTTAGAGAAAAAGGAGTAAAAAGAAACGAACAAAGCCTCCAACAAATATGGGACTATGTGCAAAGACCAAATCTACGTCTGATTGGTGTATCTGAAAGTGACGGGGAGAATGGAACCAAGTTGGAAAACACTCTTCGGGATATTACCCAAGAGAACTTCCCTACCTCGCAAGGCAGGCCAACATTTTAATTCAGGAAATACACATAAAGTCACAAAGATAGCAGGAAAGATCTAAAATAGACACACTAACATCACAATTAAAAGAACTAGAGAAGCAAGAGCAAACATGTTCAAAAGCTAGCAGAAGGCAAGAAATAACTAAGATCAGAGCAGAACTTAAGGAGATAGAGACACAAAAAAACGCTTCAAAAAATCAATGAATCCAGGACTGGTTTTTTGAAAAGATCAACAAAATTGATAGACCGCTAGCAAGACTAATAAAGAAAAGAGAGAAGAATCAAATAGATGCAATAAAAAATGATAAAGGGGATATCAACACCAATCCCACAGAGACAGAAACTACCATCAGAGAATACTATAAACACTTCTATGCAAATAAACTAGAAAATCTAGAAGAAATGGATAAATTCCTGGACACATACACTGTCCCAAGATTAAACCAGGAAGAAGTTGAATCCCTGAATAGATCAATAACAGGCTCTGAAATTGAGGCAATATTTAATAGCCTACCAACCAAAAAAAGTCCAGGACCAGATGGATTCACAGCCAAATTCTACCAGAGGTACAAAGAAGAGTTGGTACCATTCTTTCTGAAACTATTCCAATCAACAGAAAAAGGGGGAATCCTCCCTAACACATTTTATGAGGCCAACATCATCCTGATACCAAAGCCTGGCAGAGACACAACAAAAAAAGAGAATTTTAGACCAATATCCCTGATGAACATAGATGCAAAAATCCTCAATAAAATACTGGCAAACCGAATCCAGCAGCACATCAAAAACCTTATCCACCATGATCAAGTTCACTTCATCCCTGGGATGCAAGGCTGTTTCAACATATGCAAATCAATAAACGTAATCCATCATATAAACAGAACCAAAGACAAAAGCCACATGATTTTCTCAACAGATGCAGCAAAGGCCTTTGACAAAATTCAACAGCACTTCATGCTAAAAACTCTCAATAAATTAGGTATTGATGGGATGTATCTCAAAATAATAAGAGTTGGCCGGGCGCGGTGGCTCAAGCCTGTAATCCCAGCACTTTGGGAGGCCGAGGCGGGTGGATCACGAGGTCAGGAGATCGAGACCATCCTGGCTAACATGGTGAAACCCCGTCTCTACTAAAAATACAAAAAAAAACTAGCCGGGCGTGGTGGCGGGCGCCTGTAGTCCCAGCTACTCGGAGGCTGAGGCAGGAGAATGGTGTGAACCTGGGAGGCGGAGCTTGCAGTGAGCCGAGATCGCGCCACTGCACTCCAGCCTGGGTGACACAGCGCGAGACTCCGTCTCAAAAAAAAAAAAAAGTAAAAATAATAAGAGCTATTTATGACAAAACCACAGCCAATATCATACTGAATGGGCAAAACCTGGAAGTATTCCCTTTGAAAACTGGCACAAGACAGGGATGCCCTCCCTCACCACTCCTATTTAACATAATGTTGGAAGTTCTGGCCAGGGCAATCAGGCAAGAGAAAGAAATAAAGGATAGTCAATTAGGAAAAGAGGAAGTCAAATTGTCCCTGTTGGCAGATGACATGATTGTATATTTAGAAAACCCCCATCATCTCAGCCCAAAATGTCCTTAAGCTGATAAGCAACTTTGGCAAAGTCTCAGGATACAAAATCAATGTGCAAAAATCATAAGCATTCCTATACACCAATAACAGACAAACAGAGAGCCAAATCATGAGTGAACGCCCATTCACAATTGCTACAAAGAGAATAAAATACTGAGGGATCCAACTTACGTGGGATATGAAGGACCTCTTCAAGGAGAATTACAAACCATTGCTCAACGAAATAAAAGAGGACACAAACAAATGGAAGAATATTCCATGCTTATGGATAGGAAGAATCAATATCATGAAAATGGCCATACTGTCCAAGGGAATTCATAGATTCAATGCCATCCCCACCAAACTACCAGTGATTTTCTTCACAGAATTGGAAAAAACTACGTTAAAGTTCAGATGGAACCAAAAAAGAGCCCTCATTGCCAAGTCAATCCTAAGCCAAAAGAACAAAGCTGGAGGCATCATGCTACCTGACTTCAAACTATACTACAAGGCTATAGTAACCAAAACAGCATGGAACTGGTATCAAAACAGAGATATAGACCAATGGAACAGAACAGAGTCCTCAGAAATAATACTACACATCTACAACCATCTGATCTTTGACAAATCTGACAAAAACGAGAAATGGGGGCCGGGCGCGGTGGCTCAAGCCTGTAATCCCAGCACTTTGGGAGGCTGAGACGGGCAGATCACGAGGTCAGGAGATCGAGACCATCCTGGCTAACACGGTGAAACCCCGTCTCTACTAAAAAATACAAAAAACTAGCCAGGCGCGGTGGCGGGCACCTGTAGTCCCAACTACTCGGGAGGCTGAGGCAGGAGAATGGCGTGAACCTGGGAGGCGGAGTTTGCAGTGAGCTGAGATCCGGCCACTGCACTCCAGCCTGGGCGGCAGAGCGAGACTCCGTCTAAAAAAAAAAAAAAAAAAAACGAGAAATGGGGAAAGGATTCCCTATTTAATAAATGGTACTGGGAAAACTGGCTAGTCATATGTAGAAAGCTGAAACTGGATCCTTTCCTTACACCTTATACAAAGATTAATTCAAGATGGATTAAAGACTTAAATGTCAGACCTAAAGCCATAAAAACCCTAGAAGAAAACCTAGGCAATACCATTCAGGACATAGGCATGGGCTAGGACTTCATGTCTAAGACACCAAAAGCAAGGGCAAGAAAAGCCAAAATTGAGAAACGGGATCTAATTAAACAAAAGAGCTTCTGCACTGCAAAAGCAACTACCATCAGAGTCAACAGGCAACCTTGAGAATGGGAGAAAATTTTTGCAATCTATCCATCTGACAAAGGGATAATATCCAGAATCTACAAAGAACTTAAACACATCTACAAGAAAAAATCAAACAACCCCATCAAAAAGTGCGTGAAGTATATGAACAGACACTTCTCAAAAGAAGACACAGCCAACAGACACATGAAAAAATGCTCATCATCCCTGGCCATCAGATAAATGCAAATCAAAACCACAATGAGATACCATCTCACACCAGTTAGAATGGTGATCATTAAAAAGTCAGGAAACTACAGGTGCTGGAGAGGATGTGGAGAAATAGACTGTAAACTAGTTCAACCATTGTGGAAGACAATGTGGTGATTCCTCAAGGATCTAGAACTAGAAATACCATTTGACCCAGCCATTCTATTACAGGGTATATACCCAAAGGATTATAAATCATGCTGCTATAAAGACACATGCACACATATGTTTATTGCAGCACTATTCATGATAGTAAAGACTTGGAACCAACCCAAATGTCCATCAATGATAGACTGGATTAAGAAAATGTGGCACATATATACCATGGAATACTATGCAGCCATAAAAAGGATGAGTTCATGTCCTTTGTAGGTACATGGATGAAACCGGAAACCATCATTCTGAGCAAACTGTTGCAAGCACAGAAAACCAAACACCGTATGTTCTCACTCATAGGTGGGAATTGGACAATGGGAACACTTGGACATATGATGGGGAACATCACACACTGGGGTCTGTCCTGGGGTCAGGAGAGGGGAGAGGGATAGCATTAGGAGATACACCTAATGTAAATGACGAGTTACTGGGTGCAGCACACCAACATGGCACATGTATACATATGTAACAAACCTGCACATTGTGCACATGTACCCTAGAACTTAAAGTATATATATAAAAAAAGAAGAATGATGCAATGGACTAGCAGCCAATACATGGCAGCGTGTCTCTCATAGAACTAAGGGGTGAAAATAGGCATGGCATCTTACACTGTTACATATATTTTAGTTTGGCCTACTTACAAAAAAAATAAAAAGGGTGTGCATATATATGATCTCTAGGAAACTAGGCTCTGTTCATTTGTAGGTCTGAGTACCCAAGAGAGTAATTATTTCATTACATTAAATTTGGGACTGTCAATGGCCATTTTGAGATCCTTATGTTTTTAGATGGACAGAGTTATTCACCATAATTATGAGTGAAAAATTGATCCTATATAATGAGAGTTAGGAAGAATATTCTAGACTATTAGGGATAATATTAAGTATCTTTTAGTGTTCCCAACTCCAGTGTAAAATGTTAATGTACAATAAAGCAATACCATATAGAGAGTCCATCAAAGGTTCTAATACCTTAGAGCCGCAAGATTCATTCATTCCACCAGGTGAAAAAACCCAACCAGCCAAGGTGTTTGTAAAGAAAAATAAAACATGAAATGCATGGTCGAGGAAGGGCATTATAATCACCAACGTCCTCATGACCAATTGCAGTATTGAATTTCTTCTTGGTGCTATATTTTTGGAGTATACTGGTGGTGGTTAATTTTATTACTTAGTCTATAAGTTATCAAATGCTAATGCAGGACTTTGATTCAGTTAAGGTAAGAAAGAACACCAGCCAGCGTTGAATGTCATAACTGACAAGACATTGCATCTTACCTTTGGACAACATACAGTGAGTACAATTTTATTTCTGTAAAGGATTTTTCAATCTGTTTAGTGGAGTACATTGTACTACACTTGTTGTTCGAAACTGTGCACATGGAAAAGAATGTATCTAGTCAACGTACTGAAAAGGTTGAACTATGGTAGATAAATTAGATTAGCTCACCACTCACTCCTATCTCCATTTAGGATTGTACCATATTGTACCTTATGTGCCTGTATTAGTTCATTCTCACACTTCTATAAAGACATACCTGAGACTAAGTAATTTATAGAGAAAAAAGGTTTAATCTGCTCATGGTTCTGCAGGCTGTACAGGCTTCTGCTTCTGGGAAGGCATCAGGAAACTTACAATCATGGAGGAAGGCAAAGGGGAAGTAAGTACGTCTGCATGGAAGGAGCAGGAGGAAGACAGAGCAAAGGGGCAGGCACAACACATTGGTCAAACAACCAGGTTTCGTTAGAACTCTATCAAGAGACAGCACTAGAGGGATAGTGCTAAACCATTAGAAACCACCCTCATGGTTCAGTCATATCCCACCAGACCCCACCTCCAATATTGGGAATTACAATTCAACAGGAGATCTGGGTGAAGACACAGAGCCAAACCATATCACTACCTATTCTTTGGAAACCAGAACATATATTTCCCAGTTCTTTTACAGTGAGGGTTCCACATGTTCCAGTCACATGATTCTACTCTACAAACCTTGAAGAGCAAAGTGAGCAACATGAGATGGCAGCCTCACATAAGGAAATGATATCTTCTTGCAACTACAGTAGTAAAGACATCTGGTTCTCTGAAGTAGCATTGATGCAGGTTCTATCCTGGCATACTAAGTGCCTAGTAGCAGATGGCAGCAGAGATAGAACTTCTTCTAGAACTGTCTCATGGTGTGGTTGGGTGATACTCCTTTTGTTTTGTTCCTGACTTGGGAGTATGCAAGCCTAATTCTCTGACATTTCTGAATACTTCACACACTACTAAATATCCTTAAATAATACCCTCGCAAGAGTCTTTCTGTTGTTTGTAATCATGAATCTTGACCAATCCAATAAAATATTTTTTATATAACGGTATTATTTTAATTCATAAATGCTATATTATAATTTCTTTTTTTAAAAAAGTTGAGATATAATTTTCATACAGCAAAATGCACAGGCCTTGGCTGAAAGGTTCCATGAGTTTTGACAAATGCCTAAACTGTGTAACCCACAACTCTATTCAGATTTAAAAATAACTTCATTACCCAAACAAATCCTCTCATGCCACTTCAAAGAAAATTATCTTCCTCCAGAGGGTACCCCACTTCTTACTTCTACGACAACAGATCAGTTTTGCCTATTCTAAAATGCCTCACAAGTAAAGTTATGCAGTAAGTACACCTTTGTGTCTGTCTTCTATCATTTAGCATATTTTGAGATTCAGTTAAGTTATTGTATCAGTAGGTTATTCAGTTTTCTTGCTGAATTGTATGAATATGCCACAGTTGTCTGATTCATTCTCCTTTTGATGGACACCACATTGTTTTCATTTCTTGGTTATTTTAAAGCTGCTATAAATATTTTGGTACAAGCCTTTTTATTGATATAAGTTTTCATTTCTCTCAGCTAGATATCTAGTAGTAAAACTGATGGAACATAGATTAGGTGGGTATTTAAGCTTAGAAGAAACTTTCAAACTATTTTCAAGATGGTTGTACTACTATTGTTCCACCAACAATGTTTGAGAGTTCCAGTTCCTTCATATCCTTAAAAACATTAAGGTTCCTCAGTGTTTTTAATGTAATAATTCCAGATGAAGTACAGAGGTTATCACTGCAGTTTTAATTTTAATTTTCCTGATGATATGATTTGGCTGTGTCCCTACCCAAATCTCATCTTGAATTGTAGCTCCCATAATTCCCATGTGTTGTGGAAGGCACCTGGTTGTAGGTAATTGAATCATGGTGACGGGTCTTTCTCATGCTGTTCTTGTGATAGTGAATAAGTCCCATGAGATCTGATGGTTTTATAAAGAGGAATTGCCCTGCACAAGCTCTTTTTGCCTGCTGCCATGTAAGACATGACTTTGCTCCTCCATCACCTTCTGCCATGATTATGAGGCCTCCCCAGCCATATAAAACTGTGAGTCAATTAAACCTCTTTCTTTTATAACTTACCCAGTCTTGGGTATGTCTTTATTTGCAGTGTGAGAACTAATACACCTGATTACTACAATATTGACCACATTTTCATGTGCTTATTGGCCATTTGTATATTTTCCTTTGAGAACAATTTAAGTATTTTATGTATTTTAAAGTTGGGTTGTTTGTAGGAGTCCTTTATATTCTGAATATAAGTCCTTTGTCAGATAGAGGTACTGCAGATATATTCTCTCAGCCAATAAGGTTTTTATTTATTTTCTTAATGATGTGTTTTGATGAATTGAAGTTATTAATTTTCATGAAGTTTAGTTTATCTATTTTTTTTTCCTTTTATACTATTTTCTGTAACCTGTCAAAATGCTTTGTCTACACCAAGGTCACAAGTATATTCTCCTGACTTTTCCTAGAAGCTTAATGGTTCTAGCTTCTATGCTTATGTATATGATTCAAATTGAATTTATTTTTGTGTAAAATGTGAGGTAGGCATCAATGTCTGCTTTCTTCCATGTGGCTATCCAGTTGTTCCAGCCACATTTGGTGAACAGTGTTTCTTTGCCCACTGAATTGCCTTGGCATCACTGCAGTAAATCAAGTCACTCTGTTTGGGAAGGTCTATTTCCAGCCTTTGTAGTTTTTCAGTGGTCTTTTTCTTTACACATATGCCAGCACTACACTTTTTAGATTACTATAGTTTCATAGTAATTCTGGAAACTGGACAATGTAAGTCATAAAATGTTGCTTTTTTTCCAAAATTGTCTCAGTTATTTTAGGTTTTTTGCAGTCCCATATAATTCTTAAAATTACCTTGTCAATTTCTACCAAAAAGCTTGCTAAGATTTTGATTGAGGTTGAATTTATAGAACATTCTGGGGATAATGACATCTTAACACTATGGAGTCCTCCAGTCCATTTTTATAATATATTTCCTCATGGTTGTCATGTAGTTTTCAGTTTAGAAGTCTTGCATATCTGTCACTATATTTATTTGTAAGTATTTCGTTTTCATAATTGTATTACTTTAAATTTTACTTTCCAATTATTCACTAGTAATAAATAGAAATAGAGCATATTTTTAAATCTTGTGATTTGCTAAAATTTACTCATTTTTATGGCTTATTTATAAATTCCTACATAGAATTTCTACATAGAAAATTATATCAGCTGAGAATGAAGACAGTATATTACTTTTCCCTTCCTAATTCATATACATTTGAGACAATTTTCTTGCCCTTCACTGGCTAGGGTTTGAAGTACAATTTTGAATAGAACTGGTGAGATTAGATGTGTTTGCCTACTTCTAGAACATATGAGAAAGGGGTTAAAAGTTTAACCATTAAGAATTATGTTGGCTAACAGTTTAGTGAAGAGGCCATTTATCAGATTGAGCAAATGCCTTGTTTCTAGTTTTCTGTCTGATTGCTATCATGAATGCATGCTTCAAACTTTGTCAAATATTCTTGCATCTATCAATATCATCATAAGATTTTTCTCCTTTTTTCTGTTAGTTTGGTATACTATACTAATTAATTTTTTAAAAAAATTTTCCCATAGGGGAACAGGTAGTGTTTAGTTACATGAATAAGTTCTTTAGTGGTGATTTCTGAGATTTTAGTGGACCCATCACCCGAGCAGTATACACTGTACCCAATTTGTAGTCTTTTATCCCTCCCACCCCTCCCACCATTTCCCCCGAGCCACCAAAGTCCATTATATAATTCTTATGCCTTTGCATACTCACAAGCTTGGCTCTCACTTATCAGTGAGAACGTAGGATGTTTGGTTTTCCATTCCTGAGTTATTCCACTTAGAATAATGATCTCCAAATCCATCCAGGCAGCTGAGAATGCCATTATTTTCTTCCTTTTTATGGTTGAGTAGTATTCCATGGTATATATAGGCACATTGGTCTATGTGCCTATTTTTATACCAGTACCATGCTTCATATATACATATATATATACACACACACACACACACACACACAATTTTGTTATTCATTGATTGATTGATGGACATTTGGGCTGGTTCCATATTTTTGCAGTTGTGAACTGTGCTGCTATAAACATGCATGTGAAAGTATCTTTTTTGTATAATGACTTCTTTTCCTCTGGGTAGATACCCAGTAGTGGGATTGCTGGATCAAATGGTAGTTCTACTTTTAGTTCTTTAAGGTATTTCCACACTGTTTTCTATAACAGTTGTACTAGTTTACATTCCCAACAGCAATGTAAAAGTATTCCCTTTTCACCACCCCCCCACCAACATCTATTATTTTTTCATTTTTTTATTATGGTCATACTTATAGGAGTAAGGTGGTATCACATTGTGGTTTTTATTTGCATTCTCCTGATAATTAGTGATGTTGAGCATTTTTCTGGATGTTGCTTGGCCATTTATTTATTTTATTTGAGAATTATCTTCATGTCCTTTGCCCACTTTTTGATGAGATTGTTTGTTTTTGCTTGCTGATTTGTTTGAGTTTCTTGTAGATTTAGGATATTAGTCCTTTGTCAGATATATAGATTGCAAAGATTTTCTCTCACTCTGTGGGTTGTCTGTTTACTTTGCTGATTGTTTCTTTTGCTGTGCAGAAGCTTCTTAGTTTAATTAAGTCTCATCTATTGATCTTTGTTTTTGTTGCATTTGCTTTTGAGTTCTTGGTCATGAAGTCTTTGCCTAAGCCAATGTTTAGAAAGGCTTTTCTAATGTTATCTTCTAGAATTTTTATGGTTTCAGGTCTTAGATTTATGTCCTTGATACATCTTGAGTTGATTTTTGTATAAGGTGAGAGATGAGGATCTACTTTCATTCTTCTACATGTAGCTTGCCAATTACTTAAGCACCATTTGAATAGGGTATCCTTTCTACACTATATGTTATTATTTGCTTTGTTGAAAATCAGTTGGCTGTAAGTAATTGACTATATTATTGAGTTCTCTATTCTGTTCCGTTGGTCTATGTGCCTATTTTTATAATAGTACCATGCTGTTCTGTTGACTATAGCCTTATAGTATAGTTTGAAGTCAGGTAATGTCATGCCTCCAGATTTGTTCTTTTTGTGCAGTCTTGCTTTGGCTATGTGAACTCTTTTTTGGTTCCATATAAATTTTAGGATTGTTTTTTATAATTCTGTGAAGAATGGTGGTGGTATTTTGATGGGAATTGTACTGAATGTGTATATTGCTTTTGACAGTATGGTCATTTTCACAATATTGATTCTACTCATCCACTAGCATGGGATGTGTTTCCATTTGTTTGTGCCATCTGTGATTTCTTTGTAGTTTTCCTTGTAGAGTTCTTTTGCCTTGTTGGTTAGGTATATCCCTAAGTATTGTATTATTGTAGTATTGTATTATATTGTATTGTATTGTATTATTTTGTAGCTACTGTAAAAGGGGTTGAGTTCCTGGTCTGATTCTCAGCTTTGTCACTATTGGTGTATAGCAGTCTGCTAATTTGTGTACATTAATATTGTACCCTGAAACTTTGCTGAATTTATTTATCACTTCCATGAGCTTTTTGGAGGAGTCTTTAGGGTTTTCTAGGTATGCAATTATATCATCAGCAAATAGCAACAGTTTGACTAATTGATTTTTGGATGTTGAAACTATCTTACATTCTTGGAATAAACTCTACTTGGTCATGTTTTATTATGATTTTTACATATTACTGATTTCATTTGCTAATATTCTGTTCATCTGTGTTTATGATGGATGTTGGCAACATATGATCATAGACATTCTGGTAATGTGTTGTCAGTTTTATTATTTTCTGGGAGTGTTTGTGGAAAAATGAGATTATTTCCTCCTTATATGTTTAAATTTCCCAGTATAGCTATCTAAATGTGACGGTTTCTTTCTGCAAACTTTACAAATTATGAACTCAATTTCTTTGACAGTTGTAGGGCTATTTAAATTTTCTCTTTTTTCCTTGTGTCAGTTTTGTAGATGTGTGTCTCTCAACAAATTAGTTCCTTGCTTCAACATATACAAAATAACCTATGTGATACATCATATCAACAGGATGAAGGACAAAATTCTATGATCATTTCAGTTAATGCTGAAACAGCATTTGAAAAATTTCAACATCTCTTCATGATTAAAAAAAAAAAAACACAAAAGGCCAGGCGCAGTGACTCATGCCTGTAATCCCAGCACTTTGGGAGGCCGAGGCGGGTGGATCATGAGGTCAGGAGATCGAGACCATCCTGGCTAACACGGTGAAATGCCATTTCTACTAAAAATACAAAAAATTAGTTGGGTGTGGTGGTGGGCTCCTGTAGTCCCAGCTACTTGGGAGGCTGAGGCAGGAGAATGGCGTGAACCCAGGAGGTGGAGCTTGCACTGAGCCAAGATTGCTCCACTGCACTCCAGCCTGGGCGACAGAGTCTCAAAAAATAAAAACAAAACACAGAAAAAAAACAACACACACACACACACACACACACACACACAAGCTGAGTATAGAAGGAAGCTACCTCAACACAATAAAAGCCATATACAACAGAATCACAGCTAGTATCATAGTGAATGAAGAGAAATTGAATGCCCTTCCTCTAACAACTGAAACAAGACAAGGATGCCTACTTTCATTATTGTTATTCAACATACTACAGGAAATCCTAGCTAGAGCAATTAAAAAACAGAAGTAAATAAAAGGGCATTAAAATCAAAACAAAAGTCAAATTATTATTTTTTGTAAATATGATCTTAGAAAAACCTAAAAACTCTACCAAAAATTGTTAGAACTGATAAACAAATTCAGTAATATACAAAATAAGAAAATAAAATCAGTAGCATTCATTTATGCCAACATTAAACAACCTGAAAATGAGATCAAGAAAGTTATTCCATTTACAATAGCTATAAGTATAAAAATATAATACCCAGAAATAAACTTAACCAAAGAAATGAAAGATCTCTATAATGAAAATTATAAAACATTGATGAAAAAAATTGAAGAGGACACAAAAATGGAAAATAATGCATGTTCATTGATTGGAAGAATCAATATTATTAAAATAATCATACTACTCAAAGCATTCTACAGATTCAATGTAATCCCTATCAAAATACCAATGACATTCTTCATAAAAATAAAGAAACACCAAAATTTGTATAAAATCAAAGACCAAAATAGCCAAAGCCATCCTGAGCAAAAAGAACAAAACTGAAGAAATCACATTACCTGACTTCAGATTGTACTACAGAGCTATAGTAACCCAAATATCATGGTATGTGCATAAAAATAGACACAGAGATCAATGGAATATAATAGATAACCCATAAATAAATTCATACATCTACAGTGAATTTATTTTCAACAATGATGCCAAGAACATACATTGGAGAAAGGACAGTCTCTCCAAAAAAATGGTGCAGGGAAAATTGAATATCTGTATGCAGAAGAATAAAACTAGACTCCCTAGACTCCTATCTCTCACTATATACAAAAATCAAATCAAATCAAAATGGATTAAACTGTTAAATCTAAGACCAGAAACTCTGAAAATACTTAAAGAATTGGGGAAGCTCTCCAGGACATTTGCCTGAAAAAAGATTTCTTGAATAATCTCTCAACAGCATGAGCAACCAAAACAAAAATGGATAAATGGGATCACATGAAGTTAAAAAGCTTCAACAGGGCAAAGGAAGTGGTCAAGAAAGTGAAGAGGCAACCCACATAATGGGAGAAAATATATGAAAACTACCCATTTGACAAGGAATTAATAGTCAGAATATATATAAGGACAACAAACAACTCAAAAGGAAAACAATAATTCAATTTAAAAGTGAGTGAAAGATCTGAATAGACGTTTCTCAAAAGAAGACATACAAATGGCCAACAGGTATATAAAAAATGTTCAACATAATTAATCTTGCTCCAGTTAAAATGGCTTTTATCCAAAAGACAAGCAAATGCTGGTGAGGATGCTGAGAAAGGGGAACACTTATATACTGTGGATGGTAATGTAAATTAGTATAGCCACTATGAAGAACAGTATAGAGGTTTCACAAAAAACTAAAAATAGAACTACCATATGATCCAGCAATCTCATTGCTCAGTATGTACCCCAAAGTAAAAAATCAGTATATCGAAGAGATAGCTGCACTCTCATGTATATTGCAGCATTATTCCCTATAACCAAGATTTGGAATCAACTCAAGTATCCATCAAAAGATGAATAATATTTTAAAAGTGTGGTAAGTGTGGTACATATACACAGTGGAGTATTATTCAGTCATAAAAAGGAGATCCTGTCATTTACAACAACATTAATGGAACTGGAGGACATTATGTTAAGTGAAATGATCCAAGCACAGAAAGACAAATTTTACAGGTTCTCACTCATATTTTGGGGCTAAAAATTAAAACAACTGAATTCCTGGAGACAGAGAGTAGAATGGTGGTTACCAGAGGCTGGGAAAGGTAGCTAGAGGGTGCAAGGAAGAAGTGGGGATAGCTATTGGGTACAAAAATATAGTCAGATAGAATGAATAACATCTACTATTTGATAGCACAACAAGGTGACTACATAAATCAACAATGATTTATTGTATTTTAAAAAATAACTAAAAGAATGTAATTAGAATGTTCCTAACTCCCCCGAAATTATAAATGCTTGAGGTAACAGATATCCTAACTACCTTGATATGATTATCATGTATTGTATGCTTGGATAAAAACATTATATTTACCCCATAAATATGCACATCCACTATGTACCCCTAAAAGTTAAAATTAAAGTCAGTTCTTTTACTTTAAATAATTAAACTCATTGTCAGAGTATCTTTCATAATAGTCCCTTATCATTTAAATGTCTGCAGGATTTGTAATGATGCACATCATTATTGATACTAATAATTGTGCAACTCTTTTAGTCCTTGACAAACTCAGATAAAATTATATTAATTCTTTAAAATTTTCAAGAGTTAGCTTTGATTTTTTTTATCTCTACTTTTACTTGTTTTCTATTTCATTGATTTCTACTTATCTTTGTTGTTTCTTCTTTCTGTTTATTTTGAGTTTAATTTACTCATTTAGCAAAATTTCTTAAGGTGAATTCATTTCAAACCTTTCTCCTTTTCTTATACAAGCATTTAAACATTTAGCAGTAATTTGTTTTATTGACAAATTTTTATATGTTGTCTTCATTACCACTCACTTGAAATACTTCCTAAACATCTCTGATTTTCTAATGATATGTTTTGGCTGCGTCCTCACCCAAATCTCATCTTGAATTATAGTTCCCATAATCCCCACGTGTCATAGGAGGGTCCTGGTAGGAGATAATTTAATCATGGGGCAGTTACCCTCATGCTGTTCTTGTGATAGTGAGTGAGTTCTCACAAGATCTGATGGTTTTATAAGGGGCTTGTCCCCCTTTTGCTTGATACTTCTCCTTGCTACTGTAATGTGAAGAAGGACATGTTTGCTGTCCCTTCCACCATGACTGTAAGTTTCCTGAGACCTCCCTAGCCATCTGAACTGTGAGTCAATTCAATTTAATAAATTACCCAGTCTCGGGTACGTCTTTATTAGCAGCATGAGAATGGACTAATACACCTAAATATCTCTTTGGCAAATGATTTACTTTGATGTGTGTTGCTTAATATCCATATATTTGAGAATTTCCTTGATATCTTTATTTCTGATTTACTTCTATTTTGATAAAAGAATATAATCCTTGGTGATTTAGACATTTTTAATCATCCAGCACATGTTCTGTCTTTATAAATGTTCCACATACACTTGAAAATAATTTTCATTTGGCAGTTTTGGGAAGTAGTGTTCAACATACATAAATGAGGCTAAGATGTTTGATGGTATTGTTCAATCTTTTTATATTCTTATCAGTGTTTTTTGTCTATTGTACAGATTATAAAAAATAGTATTAAAGTCATATAGAGTTAAATTATGATTGTGAATATGTCAATTTTAAGCTCCATTTTAGCTGTATGCACACACTTAAAATCATTATATCTTCTTGATTAATTGACCTTTTAATCAATTTTAAATATACCTCTACATTT
Source organism: Theropithecus gelada (assembly GCF_003255815.1). NCBI lineage: Eukaryota > Metazoa > Chordata > Mammalia > Primates > Cercopithecidae > Theropithecus > Theropithecus gelada. The sequence goes on from NC_037672.1 coordinate 21,036,571, forward strand.
ATGGTTATATTCACTGTACTGAAGTCTTTGTCTGATATTAATATAATTATTTCAAGTATCTTATGAGTAGTGTTTGCATGGTTACTTTTTTTATCCTTTTACTTTCAGCCAATCTGTCATGTTTAAAATGCACCTCTTGTAATATCATATAATTAGATTTTGCTTTTATTTCATATTGTCAATTTCTGCCAGTTAGAATGTTTAATCCATTTACATCTAATGTAATTATTGATATGATAGAGTTTGAAGCTACCATTTTGCTATTAGTTTCCTGTTTGTTTCATATGTTTTGTGCTAATTTTTTTTTCTGTCTTCATTTGAATAAAGTAGTATTTTTTAAAAGTTTATTTTAAGTTTGGGGGTACGCATGAAGTTTTATTACATAAGTAAACTTGTGACATGTGGTTTTGTTGTACAAATAAATTCTGCTTCTCTCCCTCCTCCCACCCTCCACTGTCAAGTACAGCCTAGAGTCTTTTTATCCTTTCATTCATAAGTTCTTATCATTTAGCTCCCACTTACAAGTAAGAATATGTTGTATTTGGTTTTCTTTTCCTTTGTTACTTTGCTAAGAAAAATAGCCTCCAGCACCAGCCATCTTATTACAAAAGACATAATCTTGTTCTTTTTTATGGCTGCATAGTATTCCATGGTATATATGTACCACAGTTTCTTTATCCAATCAGTCATTTATGGGCATTTAGGTTGATTCCATGTCTTTGCTATTGTGAATAGTGCAGCAATGAACGTTGGCATGCATTTGTCCTTATGGTAGAATGATTTATATTCACCTGGGTATATACCCATTAATGGGATTGCTGTGTCAAATGGTAGTTCTGCTTTTAGCTCTTTGAGGAATTGCCATACTTTGAGGAATTTCCACAATCTTTTAACCAATTTACACTCCCGCCAACACTGTATAAGTGTTCCCTTTTCTCCTCAACTTCACCAGCATGTTATTTTTTGACTTTTTAATAACAGCCATTCTGACTGGTGTGAGATGGTATCTCATTATGGTTTTGATTTGCATTTCTCTAAGGATCAGTGATATTGAGCTTTTTTTCATATGATTTTTGGCTGCATAGGTGTCTTCTTTTGAAGTGTCTGTTTAAGTCCTTTAACTGCTTTTTAATGAGGTTGTTTGTTTTTTTCTTGTAAATTTGTTTAAGTTCCTTACAGATGTTGGATATTAGATCTTTTTCAGATGCATAGTCTGCAATAACTTTCTCCTGTTCTGTAGGTTGTATGTCTATTCTGTTGATAGTTTCCTTTGCTGTGCAGAGAGTTTAATTTGATCCCTTTGTCAATTTTTGCCTTTGCTTTTGCTTTCGGTGTCTTCATCCTGAAATCTTTGACCATGTCTGTGTCCTGAATGATATCGCTTTTAGGTTATCTTCCAGAGTTTTTATATTTTGAGGTTTTAGATTTAAGTCTTTAATCCATTGTGATTTGATTTATGTATACAGTGTAAGGAAGGCGTCCAATTTCAGTCTTCTGCACAAGACTAGCCAGCACAATTTATTGAATAGGGAGTCTTTTCCCTATGACTTTTTTTTTCTGTCAGCTTTGTTGAAGATCAGATGGCTGTAGGTGTGTGGTCTTATTTCTGAAGTCTCTATTCTGTTCCATTGGTCTATGTGCCTGTTTTTGTACTAGTACTACATTGTTTTGGTTATCATAGCCCTGAGGTATAGATTGAAGTAACGTAACATGATGCCTCCAGCTTTATTCTTTTTGCTTAGGATTGCCTTGGCTATTCAGGTTCTTTTTATTGGTTCCATATGAATTTTAATTTGTTTTCTAGTTCTGTGAAGAATGTCATTGGTAGTTTGATAAGAATAGTATCGAACCTGTAAATTGCTTTGGGCAGCATGGCATTTTCATGATATTGTTCTTCCTATCCTTGACCATGGGACATTTTTCTTTGTGTTTGTGTCTTGTCTTATTTCTTTGAGGAATGTTTTATAATTCTCATTGTAAAGATCTTTCACTTTCCTTGTTAGTTGTATTCCTTGGTGTTTTATTCCTTCTGTGACAATTGTGAATGGGATTGCCTTTCTGATTCGGCTCTTGGCTTGGCTGTTTTCTTTTTTTTTTTTTTTTTTTTTTTTTTGTTATAGGAATGCTAGTAATTTTTGTACATTGATTTTGTATCCTGAAGCTTTGCTGAAGTTACTTATTAGCTGAAGGAGCTTGCAGACTGAGACTATGTGGTTTTCTAGATATAGAATCATGCTGTCTGCAAAGAGAGATAGTTTGACTTCCTCTCTTTTCATTAGGATGCACTTTATGTCTTTCTTTTGCCTGATTGTCTGGCTAGGACTTTTATGTTCAATAGGAGTGGTGAGAGAGGGCATACTTGTCTCATTCTGGTTTTCAAAGAGAATGTTTCCAGCTTTTGCCCATTCAGCAGAATACTGGCTGTGGTTTTATCATTGATGGCACTTATTATTTTGAGCGATGTTCCTTCAATACATAGCTTATTGAAGGTTTTTAACATAAAGGAGAGTTGAATTTTACAAAAGCCTTTTTTTGTGTCTATAATATAATCATATGGTTTTTGTCTTTAGTTCTATTTATGTGACGAATCACATTTATTCACTTGTGTATGTTGAACCAACATTGCCTCCCAGTAATAAAGCCTACTTGATTGTGGCAGATTAGCATTTTGATGTGCTGCTAGATTTGGTTTGCCAGTATTTTATTGAGGGTTTTTGCATTGATGTTCATCAAGGATATTGGCTGAAGTTTTCTCTTTTTGTTGTGTCTCTGTCAGGTTTTGGTATCAAGATGATGCCGGCCTCGTATAATGAGTTGGGGAGGAGTACTTCCTCAAATTTTTGGAATAGTTTCAGTAGAAATAGTAGCATTTCTTCTTTGTACATCTGGTAGAATTTGGCTCTGAATCCATCAGGTCCTAGGATTTTTTTGGTTATGTAGGCTGTTTATTACTGATGCAGTTTCAGAGCTATTTATTGGTCTGCTCAGGGAATCAATTTATTCCTTGTTTAGTCTTGGGAAAATGTATGGTTCCAGGAAATTATCTATCTCTTCTAGGTTTTCTAGTTTGTGTGCATAGAGGTGTTCATTGTAGTTTCTGATGATTGTTTTTATTTCTATGTTTTTATTTCTGGGTCAGTGATAACACTTCTTTATTTCTAATTGTGTTTATTTGGCTCGTCTCTCTTTTCTACTTCATTAGTCTAGCTAGTGACCTATTTTAATAATTTTTTCAAAAAACAAACTCCTGGATTCATTGACCTTTTGAATGACTTTTTTGTATCTTGATTTCCTTCAGTTCAGCTCTGATTTTGGTTATTTCTTCTCTTCTGCTAGCTTAGGGGTAATTTGTCCTTGCTTCTCTAAATCTCCCAGTTGTTATATTAGATGATTAATTTGAGATCTTTCTAACTTTTTGATGTGGGGATGTAGTGCTATGAATTTCCCTCTTAACACTGCCTTAGCTGTGTCCCTGATATTCTGGTGTGTTATATGTTTGTTCTCATTAGTTTCAAAGAACTTATTGATCTCTGCCTTAATTTCATTATTTACCCCAAAGTCATTTAGGAGCATTTTGTTTAATTTCTATATAATTGAATGGTTTTGAGTGATTTTTTTCTCTTGATTTCTGTTTTTTATTGCACTATTGTCAAAGAGTGTATTTGATAAGATTTCAGTTCTTTTGCATTTACTGGGGATTATCTTACGTTCAGTTTTGTGGTCAGTTTTAGAGTATGTGCCATGTGGTGATGAGAAGAATGTATGTTGTGTTGTTTTGGGGTGGAAGTGTATCAGGTTCATTTGGTTCAATCATGAGTTCGGGTCCTAAATATCTTTGTTAATTTTCTGTTGCAATGATCCATCTAATACTTTCAGGGGAATGTTGAAGTCTCCTAGTATTATTAGGTGAGAGTTTATGTCTTCTTGTTGGTCTTCAAGAACTTGCTTTATGAAACTGGGTGTTCCTGCGTTGGGTGCATTTAGGATAATTAGGTCTTCTTAATGAAGCATTTACTATTATATTATGCCCTTCTTTGTCTTTTTTGATATCTTTTGGGTTTGAAGTCTGTTTTTTCAGAAATTAGTAGGGCAACCCTTGCTTTTTTCTGTTTCTAATTTTCTTGATAGATTTTCCTTTATGCATTTATTATGAGCCTACGGGTGTTATTAAGTGTGAGATGGGTCTCTTGAAGACAGCATACCATTGGGTCCTGCTTTTTTTTTTTTTTTTTTTTTTGAGACGGAGTCTGGCTCTGTCGCCCAGGCTGGAGTGCAGTGGCCAGATCTCAGCTCACTGCAAGCTCCGCCTCCCGGGTTCACGCCATTCTCCTGCCTCAGCCTCCCGAGTAGCTGGGACCACAGGCACCGCCACCTCGCTCGGCTAGTTTTTTGTATTTTTTAGTAGAGACGGGGTTTCACCGTGTTAGCCAGGATGGTCTTGATCTCCTGACCTCGTGATCCGCCTGTCTCGGCCTCCCAAAGTGCTGGGATTACAGGCTTGAGCCACCGCGCCTGGCGGGTCTTGCTTTTTTTTAATCCAGCATTCTACTCTGTGCCTTTTATGTGGGGCATTTGGCCCATTTGCATTCAAGGTTAGTATTGATGAGTGTGGATTTGATCCCGTCATTGTGTTGTTAGCTGGTTATGTTGGCTTGTTTGTGTAGCTGCTTTATAGTGACACTGGTCTATATGTTTAAAAGTATCTTTTAAATGTCCATTGTTGACTATTTAGTCATGTCTCTTATTTTTTGTTGTTGGAGCTGTTTATTATTGCCCTATGGATTATAATAAATATCCTTAATTTATCTTTCTGTAATAAAGTAATGCTTTGAAAGTAATGTTATACTATTTAATGTGTAATGTAAAATCCTTACAAAATATACATCATTTTACACACTTTCCTTTTTTGGTGATTGTCATAGATTTTACATCTACATTTACTATAATCTCTACAATCTGTTGTGATTCATGTACCTCAAATAATAAAGAGGCTCTTAAAAAAAAAAAGACAGTCTAGGCCAGACGTGGTGGCTCACACCTGTAATCCCAGCACTTTGGTAGGCTGAGGCAGGCAAATCACGAGGTCAGGAGATCGAGACCATCCTGGAGAACACAGTGAAACTCCATCTCTACTAAAAATACAAAAAATTAGCTGGGCATGGTGGTGGGTGCCTGTAGTCCCAGCTACTCAGGAGGCTGTCAGGAGAATGACATGTACCTGGGGGGTGGAGCTTTCAGTGAGCAGAGATCACGCCACTGTACTCCAGCCTGGGCAACAGAGCAAGACCTTGTCTTAAAAAAGCAAAAACAAAAGACAGTCTATTTATCCACATATTTGCTATATTTGATGGTTTTTGTTTCTTTTTTTTTTTTTTTTTGTATTTGAGTTTCCATCTAGTTCATTTCCCTTTAAGTACAAAAAACTTTCTTTGACATTTATTATGTGCTAGCCTGTTCATGAAACCATTCTACTTGTATTTGTTTGAAAATGTTTTTTATATCATCCTATTTTTGAATGTTATTAGGAAAATAAATCTAGCATTTAGCATATAGTAAGATAAGAATTGATATGAAGGAGGAATTAGAGTTATGGGAGTACATGGAAAAGGAATATTGCCCTATTTAGAAGGAGTTGAAAAAGGTTTACAGCATAAGTGATGTTTAAAATAATGTCTGAAAGATGAAAAGAATTTGGCAGATTGGTGAGTCATAGAATCAGAGAGGTCAGTTAAGATGTTTTCAAGCAAAAATAAATGTAATTTACTTAACCAAAATTCTACAGTATATTTTGATTGTTTCCTTTATTCCTTTTTACTATAATTATTTACATTTGTAAACTGTAGTATCTATCAAAATTTTATCTGCATGTACTTGCAATATTTACTCATACTAAAACTTCCAGAATTAAATATTTGAAGTGAAAATAATGTATATTTTTTGTCTTTTGATACATACTGATTGGTGAAATTCCTTCCAGAGTGGTTTTATTAATTGACATTTTCATCATCAGCCTGTGAGAGTAATAGACTTTATATTCTTGCAGCTTAAAACACAATTGTTGAAGCCCCAGGTTCCTCTTGAGTTCCCTTTTCTCCATCATCATTGGGGACACCTACAGATCCATTTTTCCCAATTCCCAGAAAAAGTCCAGACCTGAGTTGAAGACTACCAGGACTCCTTCAAAGCACCGTTCTTGACTTCTGAGATAAATAACCTTTTCCATCAGGCCAACTCCATTATTTCCCCTGAACTCATGTGCATCCCTTTGTCCTTGCTATGATAAATTGGTTAGAACCTTAGCTTCCTATAAAATGAGACTCCTGACTAACTGTTAAACATTTCCATCCTAGGATTGAACACTTGCCTGTGGGATTGCATCCTTGTGTCTGGATCCATCACTAGAAATTGCTGTCAAAATCTTCCAGTGCCAATTGTTTCTCTATCTTTTACAATGTCACCCACCATGAAACCAAATGTTACTGTTCTCTGTTTACTCATAGGGAAGCTCCCTACAGGACACCTCAAGTTAAAGGACTTAGCTCAAACCTAAATTTTTTATTTTAAAAAAACCTTTTATATAATAAAAAATATTTACAACAATGTCCAAAATTTGCTTTTAATAACCTCAATCATTTCAGGGATATGTATGCATATTGAACATAGAATAAAAATTTTAAGACAAAATAACCTTAATTTGAACATAGCTAAATTTATTTGTTGTGATGAAGAATGTCTCTATTTGCTGCAGGTGAGCTCTCAGAAAAATAAATCCTCCTTTGCTGAAATTATCGAATTCACATTTTATAAATGAATTTTATAAAAATTCTGAAGCATTCATTCTATGCAAGAAAAAACATCATTCAATAAAATAAGTTTCAAAAGAGGCTATATTTTGCTTGGTTGTGCATACTTTGTAAATAAAAGCATATCCTTGCATTTTATGTTCTTGCCTTCATAGCACAACATCTATAACATTTCATCATAAAGTAATGAAGATTTGTGCTCTTATTTTTGAAACTTTGAGTTCAGAGGTACATGTGCTATGTACCTTTGTTACATAGGTAAAATTGTGTCATGGGGGTTTGTTATAAAGATTATTTTGTCGCTCAGGCATTACACCTAGTACCCATTAGTTATTTTTCCTGATCCTGTCCCTCCTCCCACCCTTCACCCTTTAACCACCCCCTGTATGTGTTGTTCTCCTCTATGTGTTCACATGTTCTCATCATTTAGCTCCCACTTACGAGTGAGAACATGTGGTATTTGGTTTTCATTTTCTGTGTTAGTTTGCCTAGGATAATGGCCTCCAGCTCCATCCATGTCCCCCAAAGGACATGATCGCATTCTTTTTTAAGGCTGCATAGTATTCCATAGTGTGTATATACCACATTTTCTTATCCAATTTGTCACTGATGGACATTTAGGTTGCTTTACTATTGTAAATAGTGCTGCAATGAACATACATGTGCATGTGTCTTTATAGTAAAATGATTTATATTCTTGTGGGTTTATATCCAGTAATAGGATTGTTGGGTTGAATAGTATTTCTGTCTTTATGTCTTTGAAGAATCTAACCAACACCAAACTATACTACAGGGCTACAGTACCCAAAACAGCATGGTATTGGTATAGAAACAGACCTATGGGCCAATGGAACAGAATGGAGAACCCAGAAATAAGACCACACACCTACAGCTACCTGATCTTCAACAAACCTGACAAAAAATAAGCAATGAGGAAAGGATTCCCTCTTCAATAAATGGTGCTGGGATAACTGGTTAGCCATATGCAGAAGATTAAAACTGGACCCCATTTTCACAGCATATACAAAAATTAACTCAAGATAGATTAAAGACTTTAATGTAAAACCCACAACTATAAAAGTCCTGGAAGACAACCTAGGCAATACCATTCAGGACACAGGCATGAGCAAAGATTTCGTGACAAAGACACCAAAAGCAATTGCGACAAAAGCCAAAATTGACAAATGAGATCTAATTAAACTAAAGAGCCTCTGCACAGCAAAAGAAACTATCATCAGAATAAACAAACAACCTACGGAGTGAGAGAAAATTTTTGCAAATTATGCATCTGACAAAGGTCTAATATCTAGTCTCTATAAGGAATTAAGACAACTTCACAAGAAACAAAAACCCATAAAAATGTGGGCAAAGAACATGAATAGACACTTTTCAAAAGAAGACATACATGCAATCAACAATCAAATGAAATAAAAGCTCAACATAATTGATCCTTGGGGAAATGCAAATGAAAACCACAGTGAGATACCATCTCACACCAGTAGGAATGGCTATTTCTAAAAAGTCAAAAAATAACATGCTGGCAAAGTTGAAGAGAAAAGGGAACATTTATACACTATTAGTGGGAGGGTAAATTAGTTCAACCATCGTGGAAGACCTGTGCTTTTAATGAATCTGTTCCTTAATGAAATTTTTTTTTTTTTTTTGTAAATACAGTTACATATGTACTTGGTGTGTATTTCCTTAATCCTTTAGTTGCCCTCAGAAAAGATAAGCTGTGCGTGCTTACAGAAATATTAATTCGGTGAAGCATTCTTATCTTGGGGTTTGAATATCTTCTTCTGATGTGCAGACATTGATCCCAGTTTCCATTTACTCCCATACGTACCTTGCCACAGAGTAGTATGGAACATCTAAAAAGTCAATAACAAATAATAGAAAAGCACATAACATTTTATATTTTAGTGCCACCACTGCCACACTCACACACAGACACCTCCAAGCAGGGTCATCATTAATTTATTCTTATCACAGGTAGCAGCCACGAAGTGTGCATTCACGGGATGGAAGCATGCCAGTAAACCTCTGTACTGTCTGACAACAGTGCCGGATCAGAGGATATGAAACAAAAACCTCAAATTAGGAGTATAGTGATTTTCTTGCTTGACAACCTGAAACGTGAGGTGAACACCTGTATAAACTTCTCTGACCAGGGAGTGTGGAAATGCATCCAGCGCCCCTCTTTATATTCTGCCAACTTTTGTCACATATTCTACCCATCCTTTCAAGCCCCATCTTAATGGTTGCCTCCCCCATAAAAGTCTTTTCTGATCTCTTATAGCAAATATGAGGAATCTCCCTTCAAGCACTTCTTTCACTGTGATGGTGCTTTACATAAATTGCAATGTAAGATAAGAATCAATATGAAAGGGAAATTGGAAAGACTTATTGGATTCTATGGAAGAGGCATATTGGCCAGAGGGAGTTGGAAAAGGTTTTCAGTGTAAGTGGTATGTAAACTAATATCTCAATGATGAAAAGAACAAGGCAGATTGGTGAGTTATTTGTAAACATCAGTTACCTTAATTTCTTAATTGAGTGCATACCATGCACCGTTCACTGTGCTAAATATTTTCAATGCTTTTACATGTTTTCAGTGCTTTATAATTTTTTTCCAAGAATAAAAGCCATGGCATTACCCTTGACTTGTCTCTTTTCTCACATCCCTCTTACAAATAATCAGAAAACCTTGTTCATTTTTTGGTTAAAATAAATCCAGAGTCTAACCCCTTCCTATCACCTCCATTGTTATAATCCCAGATCAAGTCATATTCTCCTGAATGACTGACTTCTAATCCTTCTCACTCTTTCACCATTGTCCACACTCCTGCTTCTTCCTACTTTTAGAACTTTGCTTCACATTTAAGTCAGATTAAGTCACTCCTCAGGGAAACCCTTAAATGCTTCCCATTACCCTCAGTAATACCAAAATCCTTACAACCACCAATGAAGTCCTACACAATATGATTCTTTTCTCCCATTCCTGATTTCATTTCCTAAAACCCTTCTCATTACCTTCTCTGTCCCAGACACCCTGGCTTTCTTTTCTTCCTTCAACAAGCCAAGCTTGCCCCTGCCTTAGCATTCTGTATTGGATATTGTCTCTCCCTAAATTGCTTTTTCCAAGATGTAGGAAGGCAATATTCATCACCTCCTTTAGATCTTTGCTTAACTGGAACTTTCTCTATGAAGTTCACCCTGACTACCATATTTAAAAGTGTAGCCCTCTCCCAGGCCCTATTCCTGGTTATTTTATTCTGCGCGACTTGACTGTTCACCACCTCTGCCCATATCATTCATCAGTTTAACACATAGGATGCAATTCACTCCTTTATTAAATGTATTGTTTATCTTCAACCAATTTCCCTCCACTAGAAACTTAGCCATAAGAGGGTAGGTATCTTTGTCTATTTTATTCACCAATATATATTAAGCATCTATTATAGTCTTTGGCATAGAACAGGCATTCAGTAAACATTTTCCACTGAATGAATTAAATCATTTAATTATTTCAATAAACCTAGAGGATAGGAAGAATTCTCTTAAACTATTCTAAGAGGGTAATTAATGATGCCATTTCCTCCCAGTCAGTTATTGGCAAAGTAAAGATTCAAGCACAGATTTGGGGTCAGAGCTTTTATCCTAGCTCCAACTTTATTACGCTTCCTTACAGAACTATCCTGCAATCTCTTTAAGAACAGGAATAGGGCCGGGCACGGTGGCTCAAGCCTGTAATCCCAGCACTTTGGGAGGCCGAGACGGGCGGATCACGAGGTCAGGAGATCGAGACCATCCTGGTTAACACGGTGAAACCCCGTCTCTACTAAAAAAAAAATACAAAAAACTAGCCAGCCGGGGTGGCGGACGCCTGTAGTCCCAGCTACTGGGGAGGCGGAGGCAGGAGAATGGCCTGAACCCGGGAGGCGGAGCTTGCAGTGAGCTGAGATCCGGCCACTGCACTCCAGCCTGGGTGACAGCGCGAGACTCCGTCTCAAAAAAAAAAAAAAGAACAGGAATAGTATGTACCACACGAACTTTTATGTCATCTCCACAACACATATAGTACTTTACACAGTAAGTGTGCATTTCACATTTATGTAATTATGCTTAGCCAGTTTTTCCCAAGAAACAAGGTCTTTTTAGCTTAGTGGTCTTCCCACATTGGCCCGATAACAGTTGCCAAGAGAACATATCATACTCCCCTAGAAGGAGCCCCAGAAACGATCTGGGTCAACCAAAGCCCAGAGGGGTCCAGTGGCCTATGTTATGGCTATATAACTTCAAGAAAATATTAGGACCCAGACTCTGCCATCATTTATCAATTTTGTGATTTTATTTTTTTAAATGAGAACATGCTTATTCAATTAGATTGCAAATTTTTGAAGGCAGAGATTGTGTTGTCTCTTCTGATGCCTTGCAGTGTATGTATCACAATGTTAGGTACACCACGGGAATTCATAAATACTTGTTTATGACCAACAAGGCTGAAGCTAGACTGGTACAAACAGTAGAACCAACACAATTTACCTGGATGCTCCAGCAGAGCTAATGAGGGAAGCAAGAAATAAGGCAGCCTTTCTGAAACAACTAATAAGCAATCAATTACAACTCTAAAAGTGATCATAGTTTCTGAGATGGAGTTGAAAATTAAATGGAATTTGGAAGATTTTGAATCAATAGTCTCCATGGTTTTCATTTTAATTCAAGAGGGAAAACAAGAGCAAGACCTTGAGAAGACTGATAGATTGCTCTTTGATCAATTCTTTCCTCGTACCAGTTGTAAAAACAAAACCATAAATTTTACTAATTCTTACTTTGGTGAAAAGATTTTCAAGAGCATAGGTGGACAGTGACAGCCCAAGAAATCATGGATTCATCAATGTACAAAGCCCAGAATCACTGCATTAGAGCAATTCTCCCTTTCAGAGTATTATCCAAAAACTGACTCTCACAATGTCAAGCCAAAAACCTATTACATAATTTAGAATTTTTATCTTTGTTCAAATAACTTTTCCTCCATTTCTGCGAGCAGCTTGAGAATAACAGCATCAATTATCATGACAGATAAACAAGACATGGTCCAGTATTATGTAGTTTTTAGCTTAACTTTTTCTTATATTGGATGACTTTTAACTTCTGTGAGATTAATATCCTAATAAATTTGCTTTGGTCATATGTTAACCTTAAAGGCCCTTCTAATGATACCTGTCGCCATATGCAGATGTTCCTTTTCTAATATGAAAGTTCAACACAATTCCACAGCATGAGCAAGTAAACCAAATTAAATATAAATAAGGTAATGTAGAAAAAGGCATTAAAGGAGACATCAAAAGAAGCTGGCTCTATCTCAGCCCTACCATTACTGGGGGCTGGAAGGTCTTTGTGAGAGCAAAGGCATTTAATTCATCCATTTGCATGAATTAAAGCCATGAAAGATCTTCAAATGCCCAGGACCTCTGCATCTGATTTAAACTCATATAAAACGTTGTATTTGCATCAAACAGCGGTGTCATATGCTCCTTTCCATCATTCATTAATTTTTTAAAATGTGTATTATGTGCCAATTCGATCTAAGACCCTGTGTAAAGTTTGAAGGACACATAGTGATAAGACCAACTTGGGTCACTCTTCTCAGAGATTGTGCCAGTCAGAGTTCTCAGAGAAACAGACCCAATAAGAGGTATGTATATACATACATATACATACAGTCATGCACTGCATACAACCTTCTGGTCAACAACAGACCACATAAATAGCGGTGGTCCCACAAAATTATAATACTGTATTATTTTTTAGAATTGTGGTGGTTTTTTATTTTCAACTTTTATTTCAGATACAAGGGGTACATATGCAGATTTGTTACATGGGAATATTGCATGATGCTGAGGTTTGGGGTATAGATCTTGTCACTCTGGTAATGAGTGTAGTACCTGATGGGGAAGTTTTTATTTTATGTTTATTTTTATTTGAGACAGACTCTTGCTCTGTCGCCCAGGCTGGAGTGCAGTGGCGCGATCCTGGCTTACTGCAAGCTCCGCCTCCCAGGTTCACACCATTCTCCTGCCTCTGCCTCCCGAGTAGCTGGGACTACAGGCGTCTGCCACCACACCCGGCTAATTTTTTTGAATTTTTTTTTTTTTTTTTTTTTTTTTTAGTAGAGATGGGGTTTCACCTTGTTAGCCAGAATGGTCTCTATCTCCTGACCTCGTGATCCACCCACCTTGGCCTCCCAAAGTGTGGGGAATACAGGCGTGAGCCACCGCGCCTGGCCATTTTGTTTGTTTGTTTGTTTTTTGGAGACAGAGTCTCGCTCTGTCACCCAGGCTAGAGTGTAGTGGTGTGATCTCAGCTCACTGCAACCTCTGCCTCCTGGGTTCAAGCAATTGTCCTGTCCCAGCCTCCCGTGTAGCTGGGATTACAAGTGTGTGCCACCACACTCAGCTAATTTTTGTATTTGTGGTAGAGACGGGGTTTCACCATGGTGGTCAGACTGATCTCGAACTCCTGACCTCATGATCTGCCCACCTCGGCCTCCCAAAGTGCTGAGATTACAGGCGTGAGCCACCATGCCTGGCCCTGATGGGAAGTTTTTTAACCCACTCTGCCTCCCTCTACCCTCTAGTAGTCCATAGTGTCTACTGTTCTCATATTTATGTCCACATGTGCTTAATGTTTAGCCCCCACTTACAAGTGAGAATATGTGGTATTTGGTTTCTGTTTCTACATTAATTTGCTTAGGATAATGCTTTCCAACTCCATCCATGTTGCTGCAAAGGATATTATTTCATTGTTTTTATGGCTATATAGTATCTTATGGTGTATATATACCACATTTTCTTCATCCAATCTGTCACTGATTGATTACATGTCTTTGCTATTGTGAATAGTGTGGCAATGAACATAGGAGTGCATGTGTCTTTTTGATGGAATGATTTATTTTCTTTTGCGTATATACTCAGTAATGGTACTGCTGAGTCAACTGTTCTAAGTTATTTTCACTATCTCCAGACTGCTTTCCCCAGTGGCTGGACTAATTTACATTCCAACCAACAGTGCTCCCTTTTCTCCATAACCTCGCCAGTATCTGTTTTGTGTTTTCTTTTGTTTTTACTTTTTGATAGTAGCCATTCTGACTGGTATGGGACAGTATCTCATTGTGGTTTTGATCTGCATTTTCTTGATGGTTAGTGATGCTGAGCATTTTCTCACGTTTGTTGGCCAATGTATGTCTCATTTTAAGAAGTGCCTGTTAACGTCCTTTGCCCATTTTTAAATGGAGTTATTTGGTTTTTGTTTGTTGATTTAAGTTCCCTGTACATTTTTTATTGGTCCTTTTCTAGTAGATATGTTTAGATACATAAATTCTTATCATTGTGGTACAGTTGCTAACAATGGTTGGTACAGTAACAGGCTGTACAGGTTTGTAGCCTAGTGGCAATAGGCTATAACATATAGCCTAGGTGTGTAATAGGCCATACCACCTACGTTTGTGTAAGTGCTGTAAACTCTATATTTGTACAATGACAAAACTGCCTAAGAATCCATTTCTCTGAACATATCTCCATCGTTACATGATGCATGATTTTTTTTGTGTCTATACATATGTATATATGTATGTCTATATATGAATATAAAGATACATACAGATTTATATATACACACAGATGTGTGTGTATGTGTGTGTGTGTGTGTGTGTATCTAGAGAGAGAGAAAGAGATTTTGATTGATATTTATTTTAAACAATTGGCTCACTTGGTTTGAGAAGGCTGGCAAGCCCAAAATTGATAGGGCAAGACCGTCAGGCTGGAAACTCTAGGGTAGGAACTCATGTTTCATTCTTGAGGTTAAATTTCTTCCTCCTTAGGGAAACTTTAGTTTTGCTCTTAAAATCTTTCAACTGGTGGGATGCTGCCTATTCACACCATCAATGGTAACCTCCTTTACTTAATGTCAACTAGTTGTTGATGCCAACCACATTTACAATATACCTTCACAGCAACAGCCAGATTAATGTCTGATTAAGTAAATACTATACCTTGACAAAGTTGACAGATAAAACTAACCATCATGGGAAGCTTACAGTTTTTTGAGAGGTAGACATTGAACAGATGATTATACAACATTATATAATTCACATGGTAGTATGAGAAGTAGCAGGGAATTTAGGCTGGTCTAGGGCCCAAATGGCTCCCCTTGCAGAACTGCCATTCAAGCAGAGACCTAATACATGAACAGGAGTTGGCCAGACTGCTAGGAGAAGATTTGCATTTCTGCCATTTTGTTCAAGCTTAAACAAAAGCCATGAGTTGAGAAGGGTCCTGGCAAATTTGAGAAATGGGAGAGAATCTGAGGCAGCTGGAGCCTAATAAGCTTTGCACTTAAATGTCCTTAGTAGACAAAGCAGATTTGCGGGGACAGAACTAAAAGCTTCGGTTTCTATTGGATCTAGGCCACTAACCTAGACGTGATTAAGATATCATTAGGGAAAATATGGTTTTTCTTATTCTATTGATTCCATAATGTCTTCTCCTTGTCTGCTACTAAATGTAGAATAAAATCATAGGTCTCTGAAAGTTTTTAGGATCAAGCCCTCCCTAACTGTCTTCACAGACACTCCTACCACTGCCCTCTTTACTCCCATTCTCCCATCACACCATTACTTCTCAAACTGGCTAGTGTTAGTCCAGTTTCAGGGCCTTGGAAATAACTCCTTCCTCTGCTCTCATCACCACTCCCCAAGATTTCACACCGGAGGAGCCTTCTCAGCTTTCAGATCTCAAAAATCCCATCCCTCCTCTTTCCATTTTCTTTATAGTAACTCATTGCAATCTGAATCTTATTTGTTTTCTTCTTCTCTTAATTTCCATTTCTACTTACTAGTATGAAAGGTCCATTAGGTCACAGATTTTGACATTAAACATTTAATACATATTTACTGAAAAATATGAATTTAATACATTCAGTAAACCATGAGCTTAACTTTATTCATCTCTAGAATGGATTAATAATGCACGTCTGTCAACTGGACCACCAAGTTATGTAACGGAACATGCATTTAACACACTTACAAATTGTAGAGGACTATAAAAGTGATTCTTCCGGATACAACCAGAGGCTAAACCTTTTCTGGTTGACCTTGTGACTTTTATTTTTTGTATTTTTGTTTTTATGTTTGGCTTCTTTATCAAGAAATTCATGCCTCCAGTATAGCAAAAGGTCTACAAAGGGACCATGATTTAAACAATGTCCCAGATAAGCCGTCATAAGGCAATGTGAGATGAAATAAAACTGCTGTAAAATGGTCTGGTTTCATAGCAGCAGAACCATTCTAGAATTATGTCCAATTTTTAAAAGGAAATGTTTCCAGCCTATAATAGATTGGATGAGTAAGAAGACCACAAATTTTAGAGTAAGATGGAGATGGGTTCAGAACTTAACTACTTGCTCATTATATGTAAAATGTATGGATAATGATGCTTAGCCAAAAATACAAGGCTGTCATGAGAATTAACTGACAAATATAAAAGCATGTATTCTAAGTCTGGCACACAGTGAGTGCTAAAAAAGTATAATTACCATTGCTGCCACAATAACATTTAAAGGGTGAGTACAGCATTTTCACACCATTCCAACCATGCTGAGAGACTGCAGGTGATCAGTTTGTCTTATGCTAGATGAAATCTGAAAGGGAACCACTGAGTTGCAAGCACTGACGTAATGAGGGAGGAGTAATAACTTTTAGTCTCCAAATAATAGCATAGTAGAAGCTCCCACACTCAGTAGCTTTGGGCAGTAGCTCCAGAACTCAGTCTTCCACCACATTTATTTATGCTTTCATCCCACTAGAGAAGGCACTGGTGAAGACTGAACTGAGAGTTGCTCAGCCACGAATGATAATATCTACTAGCTTTAACAATACGTCAATGCTTCCTGTTTCTTACAGATGCCAGAGCTTACACCTTTGGCTGCAAAAACAAATGGCATAACAGTTTCATGGCATTTTCCTTTCCTTGATAAAAAGCTGACTCCTTGGTTCCCTCCTCTTTGTTGATTTGCTTTGTGAACTTCTCTTGAATTCTGACTCTGTAAAAAAAATCTAGTCTATATGAAAGACCATAAAATCAGGGTACCCAGAAAGATAGGGGAGTATTAGCCTGGTCCTTTACCTTCCCTAGAGCCTCACTGTAGTGCCTCCACAGGGAGGTTGATGCAGTTCCTCACCCATCTACTGGTGGACGATTCATGTCCATTCAAGAAGAGAAAAACCACTGCCTTGTGACTCAGAAACAACTGTTTTATTTGTTTGTGTAGGTGGCTGTTTATATGCCACAATTTTAAGGTGTTTATTTAAAGGATAAGACAAATTTCCTTTTAGTAGAAAGCTAGGGCATCTTGCTAAATGTTGAGCAGGCCAAGCTTCGGTGAAATTGAGTACAATTGAGTGTTTTCTATACAATGGAATTTTTCTAGCAGCTGAGGATGCACTTGGGTAGTCCTGCCTTTTATCAATGATGGCAATTTTTTGTGTGAATTGTTAGAACATGGAGTGATGGGAGCAAAAACGAGGGCACCTAACTCTAATCATGGGCTGATGAGGGGAAGGTTATGGGTGGTTTCTTGGAAGAAGAAATCCAACACAGGATATTGAAACCCTTGTTAGCATACAATCCCTGACAGTACGTGGAAATAGGATTTGGAGAAAAAGACAAGAGTGTATGTATTAGTCGATTCTCATGCTGCTATAAAGAATTACTGAAGACCAGGTAATTTCTAAAAGACAGAAGTTTAATTGACTCACAGTGCCACATTGTTGAGACACCTCAGGAAACTTACTCATGGGGGAAGGCAAAGCAGAGGCAGGCATCTTCTTCAAGGGCGGCAGGATGGAGGGGGTGCAAGTAGGGGAAATGCCAGATGCTAATGAAACCATCAGATCTCATGAGAACTCACTATCATGAAAACAGCATGGGGTAACTGCCCCCAAGATCCAATTATTTCCACCCGGTCCTGCCCTTGACACATGCGGATTACGGGGATTACAATTTGTATTAGCCTGTTCTCATGCTGCTAATAAAGACATACCTGAGACTGGGTAATTTATAAGGGAAAGAGGTTTAATTGACTCACAGTTCCGCATGGCTGGGGAGGCCTCACAATTATGGCCAATCACGGCCGAGGGCGAATAAGGAACAAAGGGACTTCTTACATGACAGCATGCAAGAGAACTTGTGCAGGGAACCTCCCATTTATAAAACTTCAGATCTCATGAGACTCATTCACTATCACAAGAACAGTATGGGGGAAACTGTCCCCATGATTCAATTCTCTCCACCTGGCCCCACCCTTGACACATGGGGATTATTACAATTCAAGATGAGATTTGGGTGAGGACATAGCCAAATCATATCCCAATACACAGAGTCAAACTGTATCAGTGTAGAACAAGAGTGGTATCTAAGTTACTGGGTCACATGGAAGAAAGCATGAGCTTAAACCAGATTCACTTAGATAAGAGGCTATTTCTCATGGATTTTTCCATGTCTGTTTTCATTTTGATGATAGCATGATCAAAAGATAGGACTGATGGAAAGACAGGCACATAAGGTCATATTACCTGAGATGAAAGTCAGCACTAAACAAAATCCAGTGCCAGCAGGGACAGGATGGGAGGTGGGGGCTTTGCAACAGACATCACTAGAATTGCCAAAAGTCTAGAGAAAACTGTGTTTCCAGCCCTCAAGGAGCCAGAGAAAGTGCTCAAGGCCATGTGCCACCAGAGCTTGAAGCACCTGCAGAGCCTCTTTAAATCAGGATGTCTGACTCAGAAGATACAAAGACAGGGGAATGGTTTTTTACAAGACTTTAGTTAAAAAGAAAACAAATAGCAGAAAGAAGTCTTACAGATATTGCTAAGTTGAATATGCCTTCTTTCCTCTTTTAAATTTGTATTTTATTATATATTGCATTATTTTATTTACCAGAGTATACTTACTATTTACTATCTTGTTTCAATACAAAATACATTGTTTAGAAAAGTAAAGTGGTTATGGGAAGTTTCCCATTGGATCTATGTGTGGGGAGACCCACACTTTCAGAGGCTTAGGGAATTCTTGATCAGCCCTGAGACCATTATATTGTAATTATTCTTCTCTTTAGAGGTGATGTCATCTGAGTGCTCTCAAGACTATGAAGATAAACCAATTCCATGAAGCAAATACCAATGGGAATTTTTGATCGAGAGTAATAAGAACAACAGAAAATGTAGTTGCATTAGTTCGTTTTCATACTGCTATAAAGAACTGCCTGACACTGGCTAATTTATAAAGGAATGAGGTTTAGTCAACTCACAGTTTAGCATGGCTAGGAGACCTCAGGAACCTTACAATCATGGTGGAAGGTGAAGAAGATGCAAGACACCTTTTTCACAAGGTGTCAGAAAGGAGAAGTGCTGAGCAAAGGGGGAAGAACCCCTTATAAAACCCTCAAATCTGCTGAGAACTCTCTCACTATCATGAGAACAGCATGGGGAAACCACCCCCATGATTCATTTCCCCCCACCTGGTCTCTCACTTGACACATAAGGATAACAGGGACTATGGGGATTGCAATTCAAGATGAGATTTGGGTGGGGATGCAAAACCTAACCATATCAGCAATAAAAGGAATCCTATATATACACATACTTACATACATATACACATACATATACAAATAGACACATATGTGCATGGTACTTAATTTTCTATATCAGTTTAATTAGTTTAGCTCTAAACCTTTACCAATATGGACAAACGACATGATCCTGTATAGGTGTCCATCTTAAAAAATAATTGATACCTTTGACAGATGGGGATAACTGATTAGTCATTAATCAAAATCTTCAAAATAATCCAGGTGTAGTGGTATGCACCTGAATGTCTCAGCTACTTAGGAGGCTGAGACAAAAGGACCACTTGAGTTCAGGAATTCCAGTCCAGCCTGGGCAACATAGCAAGACCCTCATCTTTAAAAAATAATTCTTAAAATGTTTCTCCAATTTTTTCCCTCTTAACTCTTGACTGATTCTTAAGGGATTCAAGCTTCATTTCCAGTCCAGGTGACATCTTTTTTTGGAAGTATAAACATTAATCAATTTGCATTTTGTTCCTAATTTTTTCATCATTGTTGTTGTTGTTATTTTCTTTTGTTTTAGCATTATAAAACGATGGTATTTAGAGGTATGGAACTCTGGTAATTAGAACAACAAACTAGCAAGTAGCTATATCACTAAAATAGCCAGGCTTACTGTCTGACACAAAAGCAAGTACTTTATCATCAGTCTTTCTGAGAAATAAAGAATATTAGACTTGTATATAATTGCCCACAGAATGTCAAGGAATTAAAAATAATAAGATTTAACCAGAAAGTGTCTGAATTTTTTCTTAGGGTCTCCTGGTTGATGAGTTATCCTCTTGGTCCTACTTCTCCCATTTCCCACATGTATGCTTTCAAGCCTCTTAGTACCACAATTTGGTGCTGAACAATTGAATAAAACATAATTTGAGTAGGAATTCTTATTAACATCCAATATTCACTTACAGTCTACTTTCCATTATCTTTCTATTCCCCTCATGTACGGAGTTGATAATGTAATACAACATCTGCAATTATAAGTGTCCATGGTGAATGCTACATTTGAAACTCAATAGGCTATTACTGGGAAAATTTGCATGTGGCAATCTGACCAACCAAGATTTCTGATTGTCTTGAAAATGTGCAGAGAATATAGTTTTAAAAATCTGATTTTACATTTTTGAGACACATCCCAACACCTTCCCTTCCCATTTGATATTAGAAATGGCTTTGTGGTAAGACAGGAGAGTAATCGTATTCCAAGGGAAGAACTTATTACAAAGTCTTGCTTATTCGGAGCATCATGGTTTCGCTGATTTAGAGGTGAGAACAACTCTTTGAGTTCTATCCCACTGAATAAAATATCCCTAATTAGAGCTAAACTACTTAAAATTCTGTAAAGAAAGTGCCCATTTTAGCATATTTGTAGAAGAAAACTTTTTAAAAGTGTTAAAATGTCTGTGCTTCTTTCCACTAGAAAGATGAATTGGAACAAAGATCAGTTTAGAATCAAGGGGTAGAAAGGAACTCCATAGAAAAAATAGGTCTGATCTGCTCTCTGTGTTCTCCAGAGCATCCTATTGGCTAAAGGCACTTTACATTGTTCTCAGTGGAATGAGATTGAAAAGGCAGCCAAATAAATAAAAGTCTCCTATAGAATTTATAGGTATCAATAAATGTCATCCTGAATACTGAACTCAAATTATCATGGTAGATAAGAACTCAAATTATCATGGTAGATAAGCAATGTTCTACGGGAATTTCCCTGCAAAAAGATGAAAAAAAAAAAAAGAGAGACAGTGATCTCATATACCTTGAAAACTCCGCCTCTTTTATTTATATTAGCAAACAAATGAGCATATACTCTGTACTAGACTCACAGTAAACTGAAAAATGAAACCTGAATTCACTGCAGAGCCTGCTGACCACCTTAAGCACTCTTCACTTTCATAATGAAACTGAAAAACTTGATAGATCCAATATACACTTGTACACTTAATATATAAACAAATCTATCTCTGTCATCTTTCCCTAATTTCATCCAGGGGCAAACAGTCCAAATAGAATACTCTGTCTTGGTTTATTTCTAAGAAGTAGACACAGGCTTGATATACAAATTTAAGCACTTGAGTACTTTCAGCATAAAACAATGACCAAAAGAAGATGAGGATTTGTTAAATAGACTATAAGATTACAAAATCTCAGTGTTAAAGAAAATTTAGGAGTTATCCAACAATTGCATATCCAAATAAGATAGAAGGCATGCCTTAGCCAAAATTAATCATATTATCAGGACATTTAAAACTCCTACTTCTGGGCAACTAGAACAAAATATATACATCAGCTACTAGTTAATTAAATGAAAATAAACTTTGCCGCCAGAAGGCTGGAATCCTTGGCAGTGATCAACTGTATTGATTGGAGTACTTTTCATCAGTTCTTCCTGAGAAGGAATGATTAAATTAATTGATGAAGACAAAGTGCACAGACATGCGTGAATATTTATGGTGGGGAGAAAGCATGTGCGAGTACCTCCTCACTATACCTAGGACAGCCTGTCTTAAATTGCCAAGTTTCAAAATGGACTTAGGTTTCTCTGGGTTTCTATTGCTCAAATTACATGTTTTCAGTTGAAAACATGAATACCTACCTTGTGCCACCTTCTCTGCAGTTCCTGTCATTTTCATTTTCACCATTATCCTATCACGTTGGCTCCACTGAAAAATGCCTGGATTCCTTCATTCTACCAAAAAACACACTATTACAGTGTATATTAGTCTGTTTTCACACTGCTGATAAAGACATACCCAAGGCAGGCAATTTACAAAAGAAAGAGATGTAATTGGACTCACAGTTCCAAATGTCTGGGGAGGCCTCACAAACATGGAGGAAGGCAAGGAAGAGCAAGTCACGTCTCACGTAGATGGTGGCAGGCAAAAAAGGAGCTTGTGCAGGTAAACTCCTGTTTTTAAAATTATCAGATCTCATGAGACCCATTCACTATCACAAGAACAGCACAGGAAAGATGCCTCCATAATTCAATAACCTCCCACCGGGTTCCTCCCACGACATGTGGGAATTGTGGGAGTTAAAATTCAAGGTGAGATTTGGGTGGGGACACAGTCAAACCATATCATTCTGCCCCTTGTCCCTCCCAAATCTCATGTCTTCACATTTCAAAACCAATCATTATTTCCCAACAGTCCCCCAAAGTCTTAACTCATTTCAGCATTAACTCAAAAGTCCACAGTCCAACATCTCATCTGAAACAAGGCAAGTCCCTCCTGCCTATGAGCCTGTAAAATCAAAAACAAGTTAGTTACTTCTTAGATACAAAGGTGGTATAGGCATTGGGTAAATACAGCCATTCCAAATGGGATAAATTGGCCAAAACAAAGGGACTACAGACCCCACACAAATCCAAAATACAGTGGGACAGTCAATCTTAAAGCTCCAAAATGATCTCCTTTGACTCTGTGTCTCATATCCAGGTCACACTGATGCAAGAGGTGGGTTCCCATGGTTTTGGGCAGCCCCATCCCTGTGGTTTTGCAGGATACAGCACCCCTCCTGGCTGCCTTCATGGATTGGCATTGAGTGTCTGTGGCTTTTCCAGGCACACAGTGCAAGAGATAGGTGGGTCTACCATTCTGGGGTCTGGAGGATGGTGACCCTCTTCTCACAGCTTCATTAGCTGGTGCCCCAGTAGGGACCCTGTGTGGGGGCTCCCACTCCACATTTCCCTTCCGCACTGCCTTAACAGAGGTTCTCCATGAGGGCCCCACCCCAGCATCAAAATTCTGCCTGGGCATCAAGGCATTTCCATACATCTTCTGAAATCTAGGCAGAAGTTCCAAATCTCAGTTCCTGACTTCTGGGCACCCACAGGCTCAACTCCATGTGGAAGCTGCCAAGGCTTGGGGCTTCCACACTGTGAAGCAAGAGCCCAAGCTGTACCTTGACCCCTTTTAGCCATGTCTGGAGTGGCTGGGATGTGGAGTACAAAGTCCCCAGACTGCGCACAGCAGAGGGACCCTGGGCCTGACCCATGAAACCATTTTTTTCTCCTAGGTCTCCAGGTCTGTTATCGGAGGGGCTGCCACAAAGATCTCTGACATGGCCTGGAGACATTTTCTCCATTGTCTTGGTGATTAACATTCAGTTTCTAATTACTTATGCAAATTTCTTCAGCCAGCTTGAATTTCTCCTCAGAAAATGGGATTGTCTTTGCTATCACATTGTTAGGCTGCAAATTTTTTGAACATTGATATTCTGTTTCCCCTTTAAAATCAGAATGCCTTTGACAACACTGAAGTCACCTCTTGAATGCTTTGCTGCTTAGAAATTTCTTCTGCCAGATTCTCTAAATTATCTCTCTCAAGTTCAAAGTTCTACAAATCTCTAGAAAAAGGACAAAAATGCCACCAGTCTCTTTGCTAAAACATAACAAGAGTCACTTCTGCTCCAGTTCCCAATAAGTTCCTAATTTCTATCCGAGACCACCTCAGCCTAGACTTTATTGTCCATATCGCTATCAGCATTTTGGGCAGAGTCATTCAACAAGTCTCTAGGGAGTTCCAAACTATCCCACATTTTTCCTGTCTTCTTCTTAGTCCTCCAAAGTGTTCCAACCTCTGCCTGTTACCCAGTTCCAAAGTCACTTCCACATTTTTGGGTATCTTTTCAGCAGCACCCCACTCTCAGTACCAATTTACTGTATTAGTCTGTTTTCACACTTCTGATAAAGACATACCAGTGACTGGACAATTTACAAAAGAAAGAGATTTAATGGGCTTATAGTTCCACATGGCTGGGAAGGCCTCACAAACATGGCACAAGGCAAGGAGGAGCAAGTCACAGGTCACATGGATAGCGGCAGGCAAAAAGAGAGCTTGTGCAGGGAAGCTCACGTTTTTGAAACCATCAGATCCCTTGAGACTCATTCACTATCACGAGAACAGCACAGGAAAGACCCTCCCCAGTAATTCAATCACTTCCCACTGGGTTCCTCCCACAACACATGGGAATTGTGGGAGTTGAGAATTCAAGATAAGATTTCGGTGAGACATAGCCAAACCATATCACAGTGCTTCTTGGTGTAGCAATCGTTTGATTAAAGTTGGAAATAACACAAATAAGTTAAAGCAAGGGACAGTGTTGGAAAAATAAGTTTAAATATTATAGTTTGCTGCCCTAAAACTTTTTATCTATTCCTGTCATGATGAAAAGTTTTGTTGGCCAGGCCCTTCTTCAGGTTCCTGTTTCTTTCCAAGTGTGTCGAACTCCTCTCCTAATTCCCATACATCTCCTCTTTCCCTGCCCATTGAAGAATCTCATTCTCCCTACTTCCACCATCTATGGAGCTGTTGTGAATAACATCAAATTTCCAGAGATGTGGTTATAATATTCAGACCATCACCAAGGGGAGGGACAACACTTTCTAATATCAAAAAAAACACCAATATTGTGTTTGTCTTAATAGAAGAGAATTTATCCTTTCTAATAGGAATTTTACCTTTCTCCAAGATCACTGCTTTCTTCTCAAAATAATATATTTTTCCTCCTTTTATTCATCCACTCATTCATTCCATAAAAAGTTATACAGTTCCTACTATATAACCCACTATATTAGGCTTTGGAAAATACAAAAATTGAGGTAAATAAATAACTAAATCCAATATTATCAGATCAGTTACTAATATTTTCTTATATCTACAATGGTTATGAATATCTCAGTGAATGGCTCAATTAATTTTGAGTGTTCCTGTTTTGGATAATGACAAATCAGAGACTGGTTATTTGACTTTAACTGATTCATTTTTAAAGTAATGAATCTTTTGCCTTTAACTAACTGCTTTTAAACCTCTTAGATGCCAGGGATAACATTAACAAATCTGAAATATATTATCCCTTCATAACATATGCTCCTGTCTAGTAGAGAACACAAACCTATTTTTTCAGGTTAGGTCGGTCAGAACAATAAAGCTTTCTGGCCATGTTCTTCTGTTTTATGGGGAACTTTATATAGACTCAATTCAAGTGACTTACTTTCAAATGTTCTGATACTGGTTCCAAACAACCTTCAGAGAGTAGGTACGTGGTAAAAAACCTGAAGAACAAATATAATATGCATTACTTAACCAGTATTTCTTCCTGAAGGTGTAACAGTGGGCTTTTGTTTGTTTCCTTTGATAAATGTATCATTCCAAATGTGCCCTTTGTGACAATAACAACCTAAATTGCTTCTTTGGTGGGACAACATAGTAACTCTCATTGGTGTGTGTGTGTGGGTGGGAGGGGTTAGTCATGACCCAAGTGAGGGAAATGTGGTGGGTTGTCAGCTGAGTCAGAGCAAACCCCACAGCCTAGGGAAGTTATATTTTATCATAATGATATCTGAACTGAAATGTCCAAGTGTTCATGCCAAGCGGAGTGAATCATTTCTTGGGCGTGCATTCAGAAGTTCCTAAATACCCATTCCTAAGTGGAATACCAAACCTCCCTCATTTCCAGAAATGGTCCACTCTAATGTCATTATATTATCTTCCATTTCTTTCTATCACATGTCAGGTTAATCTCCTCACAGAAGGTGCTCTCCCTCCTGGAGTGATTTCATATATTGTTGTTCCAAAGAGAGTGGAAGAAAGAAAAGCATTTGAATGTAAAATTCTACTTTAGAAATGATTGCTAGAGGGAAAATGGTAGGCAACAGCAAAAAGGAAGCCTTGGCTCAGGTCTCTTAGAGCAATAACTCTTTCTGACTCATTTTCCCTGATTGACTTTCCCTCAAAATGAAATCAAGGCTAGTTCATCTCTAAGGTTAGCAACATCCAACTTCCAATGTGCTTCATTTTGGGATTTTTGGAGCAGAGCTGGCCTTAGCAATCTGTGATGCAGGTAAAATTTGGCTTGGTGTGGGTCCATCTTGACACCTTTGGTTTCCTCACTATACGTTCCTCCTTCGATGTCTGTTTCCTAAAGCCTTCAAAAGCTGAAATAAAGTTATTGGTAGATTTTTCAGACACCTCGGTATTTTATGTTAGGAGCCTTCCAAGAACCAGGCAAATCATATCTGTGAGAATAGAGTTGTTACTACACAAAGGATGGCCACATTTGGAAGAGCTACACAATGTCTTCACAATATTTTTTCTACTCCATTGACTTCTTTTTCCTCAACCTACATTTCTCTTATTAGTGATTATCTAAGTTAAACATGAAAAATCTAACTATTTTTAAGTGAGTACCGACTATGTCCTAAATACAGTGTTTCCTACATATAATATCTCATTTAATCTTTAAAACAACCTCGCAAGTCTAGTGTTATTATGACTATTTTGTAAATAGGAACATTAAAATTCAGATAAATTAATTTTGCTCAAGGAGCTAGGCAGTGTTTTTCCCAACTTAAACCCAAGTCTTTCTGACTCTAAAACTATGCTGTCTTCTACACATCACTTCACCTCTATGATAGGCTGAATTGTTTGCCTCCCGCTCAAGATTCGTAAGTTGAAATCCTAACACCCAGCACCTTAGAATGGGAGCTTATTTGGAAATAGGGTCTTTACAGGGGTAATCAAGTTAAAATGAGCTAATCCAGTATGACTGGTTTCCTTATAAAAAGGGTTAATTTGAACACAGAGACACACATAAAGAGCAGATGAATGAAGAGACTTAGGGAGAAGACAGCCACCTAGAAGCCAAGAAGAGAGGCCTGAAACAGATTCTTTCCTCACAGCCCTCAGAAGGAACCAACTCTGAGGACGCCATGATTCCAAACTTTTAGCCTCCAGAACTGTGAGTAATACGTTGCTATTGTTCAGACCAGCCAGCTTGCACTACTTTGTCACACCAACCCTGGCCAAATCATGTGATCCCTTACCCAGGTCTTGAGACTATTCATGACAAACAAGAAGGATCTATAAGGTGCGTGCTACTGTGAGCATCACCAGAACACAAATCATTTTCTCTTCATATTTACTTAGGACACTTAAAACCCAATTTGGCATTTCTTACACCCTACAACTCATTTTTATTCCACCAGTGCCTTTTGTATCCATCAACTGCAAGTCTTTCCTCCTGTTAAACCTACCTCTTTCAGTCACATCTCCTCAAAACTTATTTTGCTGTAGAAAAAGAGTGCTAAGAGCAGAAG
This sequence comes from Theropithecus gelada, assembly GCF_003255815.1. Taxonomy (NCBI): domain Eukaryota; kingdom Metazoa; phylum Chordata; class Mammalia; order Primates; family Cercopithecidae; genus Theropithecus; species Theropithecus gelada. Next base: position 21,064,156 of record NC_037672.1, read on the forward strand.
TCAAACAAAACCCTACTATTCTGTTTTGGGGAAAATTCTCACCAAAGTCTTCACTTTAAATTATGATAGCAAATTTCATCACTGTAAAACCAAACTCAAAGACAGAGAATAGTGGCCTGTTGGGAGAAAGAGAAAAGAAGAAGAAACTAAACAGGGCTTTTGAATTACACGGTCTTTAGCCAGAAACTGAGTTTGCCACCTTCCGACTTGGGACCTTAGGCCTGTGATTCAAGCTTCCTGAATCTCTGCCATACTCACAGTTCTTTTCTTATTCATAAAATAAGCCTAGGACCTCCTTCACTATATAAAGGAAATTAAACGTACATTCAATATCTAATGAATAGGTAGGTAGGTAGTAGGTAGGTAGATAGACAGGTAGATTGGATGGATGGATGGATGAATGGATGGATGGATAGATAGATAGATACAGATAGATGGGTGGATAGATGGATAGACAGATTATAGATAGATAGATAGATAGATACATAGAGACATAGATAGATAAGAAAGATGATAGACTAGATAGATAGATAGATAGATAGATAGATAGATAGATAGATAGATAATCTCCAGTATTTCCTTTCTTTTTCCTCCATCCCCTTCTCCCAATTAGTGTTCATTCTGTCTGCAAAAGTTTGCCTTCCAAATAACATGGATCTCGATGGATTAAAATGCTTTTTATTTTTCCCCTGAGTGAAGAGATGAAATAGCAGTCATGATGTATAAGAGCAATGCAGTTGAATTATTTGGGAATATTTTGCTCCCAGGAGAGGCTGTCTCAGAAGAGAGTATAAGTGCAATATTCAAGCTGAATTTTACCGTAAGTCAGAAACCATTAATCTAACATGATTCCTCCCTGCTGTACCTCATTCCTACTTCTGCTTATTGATTAAATGGGGAAAAAAAGATTGTATTGTACTTGTTCAACAAAACAGAATCATGATAAACGCTGCTGAGTTAACAAGTTCCCAGTAGTATCACAGCAAACTGGGCATGAAAAATAAGAAATAGGAGAATGCTATCAGTTAAGGCCTTGAGATAAACTTCATTTGGGGCACTTCATTGTCTATGGTCACCCAGCTGTGCTTTTTAGAAGGTCTATAACAGCAGGATAATAAATTTGACAATTCTACCACTAGCAAAAGACAATACTGTAAAATCTATCTTCCCTGGTGAGTGAGATATTCCAAAACATGGTTTGGAATACTATTTTGGTGAAATAGATTGTGTCTGAGTGCTGAATCATGATTAAGAAAAAGACATTTAACTCCTGTGGAACCTTCCTATCTGATTAACTTTGTTTGTGTTCTGAGGCAGAAAAATTCTGCAAAATGGAAGCTTTTGGTTCGAGAGCATGCAAGAGCTAGGAGATTGTCTCATTTCATGGATTTGACTCAGTGGACAGCATTATCATTTCAATTCCTTTTGAAATAAGAATAACATTTGCTGTTTTGGCATCAGACTCAGATACCAATGACTATGACCCTTACAAGAAGATTTGGGTACTAAATACTCAAATTTCATGTTTTTATGACAAATATATTTCTAAAGATAACAATCCCTTCTCCACATGACTAGAAAAGTGAGAAGTCTTTCTTCATGGACTTTCCTTCCTCCCCTGAACTTTCTTAGGTCTTGGGTCTTTCTTTAGTCTAATTTCTTAAAGAGGCCGCCTGCTTTAAAATGCCTTTACTGCAGGAAAACTGGGTTACAGGAGTCCGTTTACAGGTCCCATTTGGTACTGCCATCTCTTGCTTTGCTGCGATGAGGCTACTGAAAATCTATATAACCTAGTGCTGTATGTCTCTACTGTTGCAGTCGGGCCTGGTGATGGTATCTCAAGGCTTAGTGGGAGAGGAAAGAAAGTCTCTTCTCCTCAAAGTTAAGTTCAGTCTCCATCTTGAGCCAGAATATCTCATGTTATATTTCTCTAATTCCTGCTCTACAAGAGATCCCTGTGGGGGCTCCTGAGTCTTCCTGAAAAAAGATAGTCCATTCTTTCAGCACCCTTTTACTCAGCCAAGGTTGTTCAATGGGCCTCCCAAGGTTCATGATTTAAGTTGCAATCATGCATTTAATCATTTTTCATTGAACATTGTCTTCGTCATTGCAGGCTGCTCTACCAAAATGCTATAGAGTAGGTGGCTTGTAAACTACAAAAATGTATTTCTTAGAGCTTAGAAGCCTGGAAGTGTGAGATCAGGGTGCTGTTATACTCAGACCGTTTGTTCCCCAAAGAAGACCACCAGAGTCCAGAGTCAAAGCCAAGCGGCAAGGATCCTTTACTACAAGTTCGAACTTGGTCCCTCCATTCCACAGCATACAAGAGGGCCTCGAACAATGCGAGTGCTTGCTTTTTATAGCCCGATGTAAACAGGATATGTAAAGTTACAGGGGAACAAGGTAATTCTCTCGGTTACAGCATTACAATTGGTTAATATTATACATTTAGCATTTTTTATTGGTTCCCGCTGCGTCCTTATCGGAGATTTCCCAGGTGATGTTTTTCTGAAGTTTGAAAGAAATATGGAGGAATGTGTTTGTGCTGGGCTCAGGAAGTTGGGAGATATATGGGGGATGTGTTTGTGCTGGGCTCGTGCTGGGCTCAGGGAGTTGGGAGATATATGGGGGGATGTGCCTCATTCCTTTCAGTGCCAGCATGACTGGGTTCTGATGAGGGCTCTCTTCCAGGTTAGACTGCCAATGCTTCACCGCGTGCTCACATGGTGGAAAGAGGGTGAAGATCAACCTGGAGTCCCTTTCATAAAGACAATAGTATCATTCGTGAGAACTCCACCCTCGTGACTTCCTAATCTGTCAAAGGGCACCTTCTAACACCATTGGGGTTTAAGTACTTTGGGGGCAGACAAATATTTAGTCTATTGTGAGCACCAACCGTAAGTAAATCTCTGTTTCAGCTGTTGAGAACCATTCATAAACAGGACAATCAGTCTGTGTTCCTGGAGTTTATTTTATGCCAAAGCATGCTGCTCAACAGAGGATGACTATCTGGGAGGGGTATTCTGTTTCATCCACAAGCTGAGCTAAGACCGACTCCTAACCGAACTCCCAACAACTTAAGCCCAGGCTTTGATGGAAAGCAGCCAATTTAGTTTTTTTTCCTTCTTGCAAGACAAGCTTCCCCTAAGAACCTCCAGTGTCTTTTCTGCAGGCAAACTTCATTAATGGCCAGACTGCCTGGATTCAAATTCTAAGGCCATGCCTATCAGCACTTTGGCTTTGGACAAATTAATTTGTTTGTGCCTCAGTTTCCTCATCTATAAAATGGGGATAATATAATAGTGCCTAACTCAGAGTTCTTAAGTTCTTATGACAGTGCTTGTTCCACAGGAAGTCAGAACATAGGATTATTTTAAATAAAATAAAAAGTGAAGCTCTCTATGCTAATTATTATGCTATTGCCATTCTTTTAAATACTTTACATGTATTCATAATTCAATTTTCAAAATACCCTATAAGGTAAATTCCTCTACAAGAGATGAGGATACAGGCCTAGGAAGTTTAAATAGCATGCAAAGGTTATGCAGCTGTTGGGTTCACCAGCTTGGGAGATTGTGACCCCTGGATTCAAATGAAGGCATTCTGGGTTTAATAGCAGAGTTTCTCAAAACATGAAGTTTTTGAGAGAAAGTTTTTAGGTACTTGACATTCTTTTTCCTCAAGTTAACTGGGCTCTCATGCAAATTTTCCAGGCAGTCAAGACACAAATACATGGTAGATCTTTTCCAAAGCAGCCTGCTGATGACTTCTATTGGCAGCTTCTGTCACTGAACAAGGCTTCAGGTTCCATTTCTTCAGACAGTCTTTGGCAGGCAGAATTCTAATATGCTCCCCAAGATTGTCATGCCATGGTGTACACCTCTATATAATCCTCTCTGTGTTCCATGATTGCAATCAGGACTTGTGAATATGATAGGACATCTCTCCCATGATGATATGTTATACAGCAGACAGGATTTTGCAGATGTAATTAATTAAAATCCCTAATCAATTGACTTTGAGATAATCAAAAGAGAGATTATCCTTAGGAGATTTGACTTAATCAGCTGAGTTTTCAAAAGAGGTCAGAGTTATGCAAAGTGAGAGAAATTCTCTCCCTGGCCTTAAAGGAGCACACTGCCACATTGTAGAGAAGGCAATGCAGCTGAGAATAGCAGGTGGGTTTCAAAATTTGAAAGTGGCCCCAGTTAATATATGCTAAAAAAGTGAAAATCACACTCCTACAGCCGTAAAGAACTCCATTTTGCCAGCAACAAGGTAGCCTGGAAGAGGACCCTGAATCTCAGATAAGAATGCAGTCTTGGCCTTCTGAGACACGGAGCAGAGAAACCAGTTGAGTACTGCTCCGAATTCTGACCTACAGAACTGTGAGATAAGAAATGGACATTGTTATCACCTGCTGTTTTTGTAGTAATTAGTTATGCAGCAATAGAAAATGAACGCACATCTCATTGCATTATATATTCACACCGATAAGAGAGATTCATCGTGATAAGTCAATTGTACTGAAGGTTTTTCCAAGCTAGACAGTAACATAGCTATCATTTGATCCAATATTTTTATTATTCAAATGAAAATCTAAAAACTAGATGGAGAGTTATTTACAAACTGAACACTAGTACCCAGGTGGCTCACATCCAGTTTCATTCTGTCTCATGTCTTCTGTAGAAGATGCCAAGCATAAAACTGAGATCTGAATCCAGGAGCTTTCATTTCTCCATCCATGTTCTACTCCATGGAACCCGAGCTGTTCTGCTGCTGAATTGCTACCAGTGATGAAAATGTAAATCTGCCCAAAGAAAGATGTGGAAAAAGCTATATGGATAGATCAGTGTGCTGGCTCAGTGACTTCCTGTGGTAAAATGTCCCATTTGCCCAAGCCACAGGATGGACAGGAAATAGTTAATTTTTATATGTGAATTGGATTTAGATTGTACTCTGGAACACATGCAGTTAACATCCCGAGGCCATTTGTAGGTTGAGCAGAGCAAAAGCTAAAAAGTTGCAGTGTATAAAGTATGCTTTCTAATACCTTGGCTTTTGAATAAAGATCAATATTACTCCCAGACCCCACTATATACGAAGAAGCTCATACTGCAGTATTTATTGGCATAGGCTCTGGAGTCAGACACCTGAGTTTGTGTCCTGGGTTTGAATATCACCTTCTAGGCATATTGTCTTAACTCATATGTCTCAGTTTTCTCATCTGTAAAATCAAGATAATGATTGTAACTATCTCATTAGGTCTTGTGTACATTAACTGACTTAATGTGTGTCCTTCGGACAATGTCTAAAACATGGTCCGTACTTACAAATGTTAGCCAGGATTTCTTATGTTTCAGACCCTAAATACTTGATTTGAAAAACAAATATTTAGGCCCATCAAATTTGCCAGGTGTTGCTGTTGTGACTTTGGCTTATAAACACAAACATGCATTTCCTTCAGTTACATTCTATTTCAAATGTAAAAAGATGCATGGTGCTTCACAAGTGCCAATGCTGCTTAATTAAGGAAAAAATAATAATAATTGCACTTGAGTAAAGCAAGTCAGTGATTTCAGATAGCACTGAAACGAGATTAATAGACAATTTTACACCAATATTTTTAACATGTTATTTTCCTTGTTAAAGAGCGTCAGTGCATTGCTCTATGTTTTATTAAAAGGTGGGGGCGGGGGGGGAAAGAGATGCCAAGATGGTCAGCACAGGAATCATTCATCGTTTTCCCCAAAGCTGTGTGTTCTAGAAGTTCTCTGACATTAAATTGATGATTCTTCACTCTATGGAAACACAAAGATCTATCTTTATGTACTAAATGACTATGCGATGGTTCCTAGGCAGGGGATAGTGTGTTCATGGAGCTACAAGACTATACTCAAAATATTCAACCTACAAGATAGAACAAGTGTTCCTGTAAAGACTTGCCAGTGCCTACTGGTAAAACATCAGCCCTGTCAATAGTGCAAAAACTCCACTTAAATCTGAGCTCAACTTTGCAGCTAGAGTTTGTTGGGGAATTGGGGTTACATTTATGCTAAAGTATAGAAAATCTATTCACAAACATATGGACTGGGATGCAGAATGAGGGATGGGGATGCATTTCCCAAGACAAGAGATTCTGACAAGAAATATCATAAATGGCTACTATGAAGGAGTTGGTTAAATTCCAAATTTGACATTTGAATGATGGTATAAATGGTTCTAAATTCTTCTGCATGTTGAGAAGTACCCATGAGCCCATTTCCAGATGCTAATAAATATATCCATTCTGTATCTGAGCCACGATAAAACATGAAAGTCAGATGAGATTAAGTAATCAGAGTCTATCACATACAAAGAACCACTAGCTCTCTGCTATTATTGTGGGTAATTTCCTGCTCTGTGGGTAGCAAATGACACAGAGGAAATGGCACTGTGCTATTGACAAAGGAAACAATGCCTGCTTGGAATCCAGCCTTTCAATTATCCAATGACGTTCTGCCTTTTCTGATATGAGGATATGTATTACCTACCCAGAATGAAGTCATCAGTAACTTAGATTTGGAATGAGTCCAAGTTATTTGTGAGCTTATGTTAAGCTTTATGTGTGTGCTAATAGGCAGAACATAAAGATAATGCGTTCATACTAATTTGACTACTGCCAAATTTCTGGCTATGACTCAAAGGGATTCCCCTGGGTCTGAAAGGTACAGTAGTTAAAAGTAGATTGCAGTTGCTATAAAAATACTACAGGAGTTAAGAGGAAAAATATCAGGTACTATCTCAACGTTTCTTTAATAAGAATGAATGAAATGGGCCAGGAGCAGTGGCTCAGGCCTGTAATCCCAGCACTTTGGGAAGCTGAGGCGGGTGGATCACCTGGGGTCGGGAGTTCGAAACCAGCCCAACCAACATGGAGAAACCCTGTCTCTACTGAAAATACAGAATTAACCGGGCATGGTAGTGCATGCCTGTAATCCCAGCTACTCGGGAGACTGAGGCAGGAGAATCACTTGAACCAGGAGGTGGAGGTTACGATGAGCTGAGATCACGTCATTGTGCCCCAGCCTGGGTGACAGAGCCAGACTCTGTCTCAAAAAAAAAAAAAAAAGAAAAAGAAAAAGAAAAAAAGAATGAATGAATGACTTCCTTAACCACTCAAACCAATCTTGAGACAAAAACAAAAGAAAAACTTTTAGTTAATATGATGAAAAGTCTTAGTTAGCATGATGAAAATTTTATGATACAAAGATTATGTGCTCCTAACTCAGGCAGGAGCCTAACTTAGGCTCCTAACTCATGGCTGTATGTTAGAAATAAACTCAAAACTAGACAGTTCTAATCTGCGGTCTTGTAGATACATTTAAAAATCTGGTCTCCATATAATGGTTTTTATAAAGAAGCTGCTTTATATGAATTTATAAGTATCAGTTTATGGGAAGTCTTTCCTGAAAGAAAAAAAATAAGCAAAGCCTTGCCCACAGGCTGAAGGAAATATCATCGGGGTTCTGAATGAAGGATCTGGCAAAGCCCAGAGGAACCCTGGAAACATATGCTGTTCCATTCTAATTAAACAGCATCAAAGCGGGTCTTCATCTTAAATCTCAGAGTTTCAGAACTCTTACTTATTTGCCCACATTAGAATGTAAGGTCCATGGAGAGACATTGTCAATCTTATTTATTGATAATATTCCTGGTGCTTAAAATAGGACCTGGCATTATTATAGTAAATGCTCAATAAAACAATGAACCTCACTTTGTACTAGGCACTTTTAAAGGCAATTTACATGTCTTAACTCATTTAATCCTTTCAACCACCCACTGTGTAGACACTAGTCTTACTCTCATTTTATGGGCATGGAAACAAATACAGACGGTTTCACTAATGCATCCAACATAATGCACAAGCAAGTAAAGGAAGCTGGGATTGCAATCCAGCTTTGCAGGACCCAGAGATTCCTCTGTGACCACTGCATTCTGATTGAATAAATAGAGAAGAGGGCTTGTGGAAAAGATGGGCACTTGAAATAATTTTATATAGAATCTGGACAGAACAATAACCTCAGTTGTTTTGACTTTCTATAAAATGGAAGAAACAGGGCAGAGAGCACCAATGTTTATCAACAGTATCATCAAAATCACTCCAGGACTCTAATAGCTCTTCCAGTCCTGACAGCAAGCTAAATACTTAATTCCCTAACATCTCTCATTGCATCTAATGGATTCTTAGTCACATGCTGCAGAACAGAAACCACACTGAACCCAGGAACCAGGAGATAATAACTACCATTTAATAAATGTGCGCGTACTCCATGCCAGCCTTGGGAGAGATGCTTTCTATACTACCTTATTTAGTCTTCCCCAAAACTCTATGAGATTGTTATTACTATTGTTATTGACATGTTAATAGACGACCAAGTTTAGGCCAAAGAACTGCCAAGGGACTTACTTAGTCAAAAATCATACCGCTGGCAAAAGGCAGAGGTGGGACTTCAGCTCAAAAATCCCATTAAGAGACAATGATTTGTGAAGTCAGGTAGATATGAGATATTTGTTTCTATGAGATACTTATGAAGGTAAGTGAAGTTAAGGAACGTCATCACAAGGTAGAAAAGGGATTTGAATCCAGGTCTACCTGACTTTACAAACCATGGTCTCTCAACGGGATTTTTTTTTTTTTTTTTTGAGATGGAGTTTTGCTCTTGTTGCCCCAGGCTGGAGTGCAAAGGCACAACCTTGGCTCACTGCAACCTCTGCCTCCTGGATTCAAGTGATTCTCCTGCCTCAGCCTCCAGAGTAGCTGGGACTACAGGCATGCATCACCATGCCTGGCTAATTTTTTTTTTTTTCAGTAGAGATGAGGTTTCTCCATGTTGGTCAGACTGTTCTCAAACTCCTGACCTCAGGTGATCTGCCCCCTTCAGCCTCCCAAAGTGCTGGGATTATAGGCGTGAGTCACAGTGCCTGGCCTCAATGGAATTTTTGAGCTCAAGTCCCACCTCTGCCTTTTACCAGTAGTGTGATTTTTTGATTAAGTGAGTCCCTTGGCAGTTCTCTGGCCTGAGCTTGGTCATCTATTAGGATGACAATAATAATAACAGTAATTTATTATTCAGCCTATCCAGGCTTTTTCAAGGCTGTTGTAAGAAACATGTATGTAAAATGACCAGGTCATTTCCATTAGAAATTTGTGATGTCTCCCCAACTTTACAATATCCCATTCCACAATATTCTACAAAAGAAAACTAATGCAACTGGCAAAAATCCAAAACTTAAATAAAATATACAATTAAAATGGACTTTTGTTGATTTTCTCTTTGAGCCATTTTGGTTGCATTTACTAAAGCCAGACTTAGCCCCATTTTTTTTTTTTTAGGCCCCTATGGTCATCTGGTTGCTATAACAAAATATTATGTATCTTAAACAACAGACATTTATTTCTCACAGTTCTGGAGGCTAGGAAGTCCAAGATCAAGGTGCTGGCAGATTCGCAAATTCAGTTATTCATGTGGGCTATTCCTGGCTTGCAGACAATGCCTATTCACTAATGTTCTTATGTGGCTATGGCAGAGAGAGGAAGTGCTAGTATCCATTCCTTTTACTATAAAGACACTAATCCCATCATAGGGGGCGCACTCTCATCTAAAACTAATTGCTTCTAAGGCCTCACCTGCTAATACCATCACATTAGGGGTTAGGGCTTCAACATATGAATCCAGGTGAGGAATACAAACATTGAGTACCTAACATCACTTTTGCTGATGCTCTGAACTCAGGCCTAATTTGCCTATTTGATAATCCTACACTTGGAGGTGGTGTTATAAACTGAAGTACTACGTAAAGGTAAAGGATGATGTTTGGTTTGGTTGTTAGTATTACTCTACACAGAGTTGATTTTTCTTCCCAACTAGCTCCTAACTGGTCAAGAGCTCCTACAATTGCATCCTCCTAGCTCTGTGCTTAAAAATCCCCTGCCCAGGGAAGCTGTCCATGATTCACTAAGACTGGATTAGGCATCCCTCTGGCATGCTCCCATTGTGGTCTATCCTTCTCCCTGTCGTAGTGATATGGACAGGTGGCAGGGAAATATTGGGTAGAAGAGGGCATTTCCCTGGCAAAGGCCCCAGCCTCAAGCCTGAAGACCTGTGGCCCTAAATGAGGACAGGCATTTCTGGTTTTGCACCCAAATAGTTGCCTTTTGGCTCACCACACCACCCCTCCTGCCCCCATACAAACCCTTAGCAGGCACACACACAGGCAGCTGAACATCAAGACCAGCAGACCAGCAACAGTGGAACAATGAGGCAGAGAAAGAGAAGAGGAGGGATGTCTGGACACTGAGGGGAGTTTGGCCAGGGGTGGTTGGAGAAGAGCCTAACTCCAAGGGAAGACCATCTTCCCACTCCATCCCCACTTCCAGCTCCCCATCCATCTCACTGAGAGCCACCTCTACCACCCAATAAAACCTTGCACTTATCCTTCAAGCTTGCATGTGATCAGATTCTTTCAGGACACTGGGCAAGAGCTCGGGATACAGAAGGCTGTCACACTGGTCCTCTGCCATTTCAATAAGGCAGAGGGTCCATTGAACTGATTAACACATAAGCCGTCTGCAGACAGCCAATCTCAAAGAGCTTTGTAACACATGCCCACCTGGGCTTTGGGAGTTGCAAACACCCAACCCTAGTTGCTGCCATGGGGCTGGAGCCCAAAAGCACTCACCTCAGCCTCTGCACCTGCCCATCTGCATGCTCCCACTAGGGGTTTGAGCCGTGGGGCAATCAAGCATGCAAGTCATACCCCTGTAGCAGGTCTTGTGAGGAAAATCAGGGAATTCTCCCATTTCAATAGCATATTCCAACATTTTGGACATAAAAAATGTAGAGTAATAGAAGGAGAGGATGTCCCCTACAAATTCCCTCCCTTGGTTTTACTAAAGAATTGGATCAGATTCAGTATTCTGGAACCCAGTATTTTGGAACCCAGAAAAAGGAAAAGAAATTTAAGAACAAAAGCCCCTGCACACATTTCCCCTGTCTTCACCCAGGTGGCCAGCTAGCACTACTGTGATAATGGCCCTCATAGGGAGTTTGTGGACTTCCCCACCAGGGAGTGCATTCATAAACGGAACTCAGCAGGCAGCGTTTTTTTTTTAACAGCCTATCCGGAATTCATGTGGAAATCAATGAGAGGCAAGTACACCTTAGCATATCTTAATGGCATGCAATCTCACCCAAAAGCCTAAATGAGCAAAGAAACAATTTAATTTCCAGGGTAAAAGATGAGGCTAAGGTGGAACATACAGGACAAACTCCGGAGATGCCCTAAGACTGAGCAGGACTAAATGGGAGATCTATTGTTTTCAAGTAGTTATGAAAAAAACACAGAAGAGGGAAAATCATTAGCAAGACCCGCCAGTGACCCCATCTGATGCTGAGTGCCTGCCAGAGGCTGAATGTTAAAATTCTAGTGAGAGAAAAGGAAAAGATAGAAGGTCATGGTTACATAAGCTCCTTTCCTAGGAGCTTTCCTAATACAGACTAGGGAGGAGAGACAGTGATATAGGGAGAAAAAAGGAGCAACATATGGGAACTGGATAATGGGAGCTTCTGGGGTCTTTATCTATTGGCATGGTGCTTCAGTGAGAATGTAAAAGCCTGAGCGTTCCCAGGGAAGGGGACACACAGAAAGGAAGAAAACTAACAAGAGGCATTTTAGGGTTTATAATTATGAGTCTTAGCAACTTACTGTTATTTTTAAAATGATAAATCTAAGAGTTAAAGAGTATAACTCAGTTCTTTAAAAAATATCCCTTTTTCTGTCACTTTCTACTGACTTCTTAATCTCCAGAGTCATCACTTCCTACTTTTTCACTCTTTCTTCCAAAATTTGCTACCTGTATTAGTCAGAGTTCATTAGAGAAACAGAACCAATGGAGATTTATTATGGAAATTGACTCACACAATTACGAAGGCTGAGAATTCCATAATATGCCATCTAGGGGTTGGAGGTAGAGGAGTTGGCTGCTGCTGTCATAAACCGTGAAGTTCAAAGGCCTGAGATCCAGGAGTTCTGATGTCCAAGCGTGGCAGGCCAGGTCTCACTAACACAGGCCTATGTAAGAGCTGTTTCAGCACTGACTGAGTGGTTAAATAGTAAAAGCTCTTTTTTTGGTTCCATATGAAATTTAACGTAGTTTTTTTTTCTAATTCAGTGAAGAAAGTCAATGATAGCTTGATGGGGATAGCATTGAATCTATAAATTACTTTAGGCAGTATGACCATTTTCACATTGATTCTTCCGATTCAAGAGCATGGAATGTTTTTTCATTTGTTTGTGTCCTCTCTTATTCCCTTGAGCAGTGGTTGGTAGTTCTCCTTGAAGAGATCCTTCACATCCCTTGTCATTTGTATTCCTAGGTATTTTATTCTCTTTGTAGCAATTGTGAATGGGAGTTCACTCATGATTTGGCTCTGTGTTTGTCTGTTATTTGTGTATAGGAATGCTTATGATTTTTGCACATTGATTTTGTATCCTGAGACTTTGTTGAAGTTGCTTATCAGCTTAAGGAGATTTGGGGCTGAGACTATGGGGTTTTCTGAATATACAATCATGTCATCTGCAAACAGAGACAATTTGACTTCCTCTCTTCCTATTTGAATACCTTTCTTTCTCTTGCCTGATTACCTGGCCAGAACTTCCAATACTATGTTGAATAGGAGTGGTGAGAGAGGGCATTTTTGTCTTGTGCCAGTTTTCAAAGGGAATGCTTCCAGCTTTTGCCCATTCTGTATGATATTGGCTACGGATTTGTCATAAATAGCTCTTATTATTTTGAGATTTGTTCCATCAATACCTAGTTTATTGAGAGTTTTTAGCATGAAGGGCTGTTGAATTTTGTCAGTGGCCTTTTCTGCATTTATTGAGATAATCTTGTAGTTTTTGTCATTGGTTCTGTTTATATGCTGGATTATGTTTATTGATTTGCGTATGTTGAACCAGCCTTGCATCACGGGGATGAAGCCGACTTGATTGTGGTGGATAAGCTTTTTGATGTGCTGCTGGATTCAGTGTGCCAGTATTTTATTGAGGATTTTCACATCAATGTTCATCAGGGATATTGGCCTGAAATTTTCTTTTTTTGTTTTGTCTCTGCCAGGTTTTGGTATCAGGATGTTGCTGGCCTTATAAAATGAGGTAGGGAGGAGTCCTCTTTTTCTATTGTTTGGAATAGTTTCAGTAGGAATGGTACCAGTTCCTCTTTGTACTTCTGGTAGAATTCGGCTGTGAATCTGTCTGGTCCTGGGCTTTTCTTGGTTGGTAGGCTATTAATTACTACCTCAATTTCAGAACTTGTTATTTGTCTATTCAGGGATTCTACTTCTTCCTGGTTTAGTCTTGGGAGGGTATGTGTCCAGAAATTTATTCATTTGTTTTAGATTTTTCTAGTTTATTTGCATAAAGGTGTTTATAGTATTCTCCGATGGTAGTTTGTAGTTCTGTGGGATCAGTGGTGACATCCCCTTTATCATTTTTTATTGTGTCTCTTTGATTCTTCTCTCTTCTTTATTAGTCTGGCTAATGGTCTATCTATTTTGTTAATCTTTTCAAAAAGCCAGCCAATAGAACCAGTGGCCTTACACAAAGGCTGTCATGTAACAAAAGCTCACCAAGAGTTTTGCCCAGGCCTTCCCTGGGCCTTGAAGGATGACAGGATAATGAAGGAATTCTTAACAGGACCTGTTTAGGATTAAACAAGTTTTACTAGGGGTCTGAATAAACTCCCCAGACCTCTACAAACAAGTGTATTGGGAGTCTGAAGGAACTCCCCAAACCTTTATGATTTAGCAGGAGACAAGATAAGGGTAATCACCCCGGCACCTGGACCCACTTAGATTAAGTACATTTACTGAGGCTCCAGAGGAAGGTGTTCAGGACTCAGATCTAAGTTACAGATTAGAAGAAGTTAGACTTACGTCTTTAGATGAATGCACACTTGCACGTAAACATATAGCTTAGAAGGAATGTAAGCTCTAAAAGCTTTGCAATTTTGAGTTGGCCTGGCAGTTTTCTCCAGGCCTTCTCCCTCTACCTGGTTACAGAAATAAACTCCCTTCTTTCCCAGTTCTTCTGCATCTCGTTATTGGGCTGCGAGATTAAGCAGCATGACCCTCGATTTGGTCTGGGAATACAAGGGCTGGAGAAGATGGATGCCACAGCTGAAGGAAGGAGAGAATTCACACTTCTGCTGCCTTTTTTTTCTATTCAGTTCCTCAACAGATTGGATGATTCTCATCTACTTTGGGGAGGGTGATTTTCTTTACAAAGTCTACTGATTCAAAACTCACTCTCTTTTGGAAACATTCTCAAAGACACAGCCAAAAATAATGTCTCATCAGCTAGCTATCTGGGCATCCCTTAGCCCAGTTGAGTTAACACATAAAACTAACCATCACACCAATTAATTTTAAAATAATATATCTTGTTTGGTATTATTTTAATTTAGTAGCTAGAGATATTATCTAATTTTCTCCTACTAAGGAAGACAAAGGTTTTGTTTGCTCGATGTCCTCTGTGCTAATCATTGCTGTATCCTTCTCTTTGCCAGAGCAGCAAAATGTATCCCAGTAAGGTTAAACACATCAAGCATTTTATCTGATTTTTCCTTGAAGATCTCTCTCATGGAGCCCTTCTCTTCTGGTTCCCCTTGGCCAGCTGCATGCCAGGCATAATGGCCTTCTTTCCTTTTTCACCACTGTCTACTTTGGGGGCTCCCTGTATTGTGGATATCATGCTTTACTGTTTATTATTTGTATCTGCCTGTATGTGCAGAGTGAGAGGATGTGTTAATCACACTGCTGATAAAGACATACCTGAGAATAGGTAAATTATAAAGAAAAAGAAGTTTAATGGACTCACAGTTCCATGTGGCTGGGGAGGCCTCACAATCATGGTAGAAGGTGAAAGACATGTCTTACATGGTGGCAGACAAGAAAGAATGAGAACCAAGCAAATGGGGAAACCCCTAATAAAGCCATCAGAGTTTGTGAGACTTATTCACTACCACAAGAACAGTATGTGAAAAACCACCCTCATGATTTAATTATCTTCCACCGGGTCCCTCTCACAATATGTGAGAATTATGGGAACTAGAATTTAAGATGAGATTTGGGTGGGGACACAACCAAACCATATCAGAGACCATGGGCAATAAATTCATTGAGATCTTGTGTGTCTGAGAATGTAGTCATTCCTCCCTCAGACTTGATTTACAGTTTGGTTGAGAGTATAATTCCAATTAGAATTCATTTTCCCCAGGACTGAGAAACATTTTTGTTGTCTTCTAACTGCCAGTGTTGCTATTGAGAAGCTTGATGCTATTCTAATTCCTGCTCGTATGTGACCTGCTATTTTTTTCCTTGTCTAGTAGTTTTCAAAATTCTTTATTTCATGCTAATGTTCTGCATTTTCCTAATGATAGGTCTTAGTGTGGGTCTTTTTCTTTTATTCTTCTATATAAGAAGTGGGCCCTTTTAATCTGGAAAAGTATGGCCTTCAATTAAAGGAAATTATTTGTTTTATTCTCTAAAGTATTGATTGGAAAATGTGTTTTAAAATCTAGATTCCACTTGTGATACCTTCATAACCTAATCTCAACATTGAAATTCTATTTATTGGCCCTATGCAATTTGTTAGAGGCCAGTCAATAAATCTTGCTTACATTCAAGGGAAGAAGATTACACAAGCATGTGAGTATGAGGTGGGGGATCAATGGGCTGCCCTTAGTGACTGCTGACCACATCTTGCTTAAAAACAGACAAGAGTCATAGTTTCTTTACTTCATCTTTTTATCATGAGAATAAGCTGTGTTACCTGGTAGCAATATTGTGCCTCAAATCTCATGTAAAGGATTTTCCTGGGGGTCGTTTATAGGAAGAGACCCTTTGTAGGGGGAAATACTTAAGTTATTTTTTCTATTTCTATTGTAATCTATGGTACATTTTGGGGAGAATGAAATAAAGAGTCAAAAATGCATGCATAAAATATGGTGAAAATTCTTACAGTTTACATAGTTATGGAAGAGACACTTTCTGTTATTCCCCCAGAACAGTTACAACTATTCTATTAGATGACCTTAGCCTACAAACAGTATTAATAAGAAAAACCACTAATAGGAAAATTAAGGTAAAAATTAGGGTACTTAATCATAATTAATTTGGACAAAATATTCACTTGTCTTCATAATTAAGGTGCATAAGGATAAAAGATGACTTCTCCAAAATGATACAAATCAATGAGTCAAAATTTTCCTTCATTCTACCAACAGAGATGTTAATTTTAAAAGTGATTGCTCAAACTCAATTGCAGTTACCTCATTGCTCAAAGAAAAGCCCTAAAATCCAGAAAATTAAATCTAAGGTGTTGTGTTTGAGGCTGTTTCTATAACTGCATTACTTCCAGTGGAGAGAAAAATCAGGTAAATTATTATGTATTTAACACAATCTGGGTGGTTAATTGAGTTTTTCTCACTTTTGAATTGATTGCTGCAACTATAGCACAACTAGCTTTCTTCTCCGAATTTCCTGTATGACCGACTAATTATTAAAGTCCCCCAACTCTGGACACAAGGCATTTTGAGACTTTGGATTTAAATGGATAATTGAACAGATTATCTAACCACCAGTTGTGTGTGTGTGTGTATGTGTTTTATAAATGTGCTGCACTTTGTATTAGTCTTCTCACAAAAAGTACTGTAAGTTGGCATTGATTATTACATGCAATATGTGAGCTATTTTGAGCTCAGCTAAAGGTGAGCAAATGTGACATTTATTTGAGTTAGAAATTGGTTGCGCATTATGGGACACTGTCCCTTTCAGTGCCAATAACCCAGTGCCCATGATCAAATTCCACTCACCAAATTTGAAAAAAATTGACCATTCCTGCAAGCAGTTTTATGGTACAAGGGATACTGACCCCACTATTAAATTGAGCTTTCCTTATGTTCTAATGGAGTACCTCATTATTCATTGGTGTATTTTCAAACCAATGCTGAATATTATTCTAAATACAAATGAGTTAAAGATATATATGTGCGTTTTCTTTACCCAGTCTATCATTGATGAGCATTTGGGTTGGTTCCAAGTCTTTGCTATTGTGAATAGTGCTGCAATAAACATACGTGTGCATGCGTCTTTATAGTAGAATAATTTATAATCCTTTGGGTATATAATCAGTAATGGAATTGCTAGGTCAAATGGTATTTCTGGTTCTAGATCCTTGAGGAATCACCACACTGTCTTCCACAATGGTTGAACTAATTTACACTCCTACCAACAGTGTTATTGGAATACTATGCAGTCATAAAAAAGGATGAGTTCATGTGCTTTGCAGGGACATGGATGAAGCTGGAAACTATCGTTCTCAGCAAACTAACACAGGAACAGAAAACCAAACACCACATGTTCTCACTCATAAGTGGGAGATGAACAATGAGAATACGTGGACACAGAGAGGGGAACATTACATACCAGGGCCTGTCAGAGGGTGGGGGCTTAGGGGAAGGATAGCATTAGGAGAAATACCTAATGTAGATGACGGGTTGACGGGTGCAGCAAACCACTATGGCACATGTATACCTATGTAACAAACCTGCACGTTCTGCACATGTATCCCAGAATTTAAAGTATAACAAAAAAGACGTATATGTGTGTGTATATATATATTTATATGTATATATGTAATTACTTGAATAAAATTTGTATGTTTAAAAAGAAAGACAGTGTCCCAAGTTATATTATGTGTCTACCACCATATAAGTCACAATGAGGGAAAGAAGAGTGGTAGAAATTATAACCCAAAAATTCACCGTTGAAACACAACAAACACAAGAGAATTCCACAGTAATATAAGCTAGTTCAATGTCTATTTCCCACATTCATATTCCTTTAGACTGTGAAACCTTGGAAAAACAATTCCTTTGCTATTCTTTGCATCACCAGTGCCTACCACAGTACCTGGAACTTAGTAAGTGCTCAAAAGATAGTCAATAGATTGATAAATAACTTAATAAGTGAATTAATAAATAAATCTTTAAATGAACCAGATGCAAGGGACAGAGTGCTATGGGAGATAAATGGAGGAAGATAATTCTATAGGCTAGTGAGATGAAGAAACTATGTAAGAGATGGTGGTTACCCAAGCTTTGAAATATTCAAAATATTTTCATCGACTAGAAAGAAGACAGGAATGAAATTAGCTGAGTTGTCTTCCTTAGAAAATTACCCTTCACTGTCGTGTCCAAATGGTCTTGAAGTCCTAGTCTTTCATGATTTTGTGATCTAATCAGTTCCTTTATAATAAACACAAAGAATTGGTGTAGCATAATGGTTAAGATCACGGAATTTGGGGCCAGATTGCGTGGACTGGGTTGAAATATTGTCTTTCCATTTTCTAGCTGTATGAGAATAACCACCTTATTTAATTCTCCCTTAATTTTGTCATCTGTATTCTGGAAATACTAACAGAACTTACCAACAGGTTGGTGTAAGCATTAAGTGATGAAGCGTATGAAAAGGCTTACAGCAGCATCTGGCAAACAGTGAGTATTGAACAGTCATTGGCTATTTTTGGCAGAGACAGCCAGCTCTCCACCAAAATCTGGGCACCTCTTTCCATACTATAGTGTCGTGACTACAGATGGTGTACGCAGTGAAAGATAACAGTTTCCAGCCTTTCTGCATCTCGGTGTGGCCAGGTGACTATTTCTC
This sequence comes from Theropithecus gelada, assembly GCF_003255815.1. Lineage (NCBI taxonomy): Eukaryota > Metazoa > Chordata > Mammalia > Primates > Cercopithecidae > Theropithecus > Theropithecus gelada. The sequence continues at coordinate 21,082,923 of NC_037672.1, forward strand.
ACTATGGAATGTGAGCAGAAGTTATATGGTTCCTTCCAGGACAGGGCATGAAAAAAGCACATGCGTCTTCTTCAGGCTCTCTTTTGTTTCTTCTCCCAGATGACTGGGCTCAGCCATAACACAAATAATTAAACCATGCAATTCATTAAATAATTAAAATATTCATTACACAATGAGGCCCAGAATTATTTACCACTAATAATTAGTAAAAACACTCTCTACCATATAATTAGGGAAACTTCTGAGTTTTCATCAGGATCACCTTCCATTGGAAATGACCAGTGGAATAAAGCTTAGGTGTCTCCTGGCTTCCCTTTCTTACTGAGCAAGATGGGACACAAATGCCATTTGTGTGCCATTGTGTTTATTTGTGTGCCAGGGGTAGTCTTAAAGTCCACACAACCAGAGAAACACATTCAGTGATGGTCATGGTAAGACAACACGAATCACAGGTCTTTTTCATAAGATGGGGACTTGATTTGAAAATATTATAACTTTATAAAATCTTGGATTTGTTATGACCAAAACACGATATCCTTCAAGCATCCTCCAAGAAAGCTTATCACATTGCCAAGCAATAAAAAAGTCTCCTATGGTTGGTAAGATCTTAAAGAACCCAGGTGTATGCCAGGGCTGCCAGAATAAAGTGTCACAGACCGAGCAACCTAAACAACAGAAATTAATTTTCTCACACTTCTAGAGGATGGAAGTCCAAAACTAAGGTGTTAGCAGAATTGTTTTCTTCTGAGGCCCTCAGCTTGGTTTGGAGATGAGTGTATTCCACCTGTGTCTTCACATGGTCGTCCCTCTGCACAAGTCTCTGTCGTAACCTCCTCTTCCGATAAAGATACCAGTTATATTGGATTAGGACTCACTCTAATGACTTTATTTTAATTTAGTTGATTCTTTAAATACCCTATCTCCAAATACAGTCACATTCCAAGGACAAGGGATTAGGACTTCAACATATGAATTTGGGAGTGGGGAGTGGGAGACCTAGAAATAGCCAAATTCAAAAAATCAACGTACTGCCTCAATCAGTATTATCTCCAAAATTGCTGATATCCTTTCTACTATGTTTTAGACAGTAATGCAGCTAATCATCCTCCAGAGTCAGCTAGGGAACTATCACTGTCTCACGATTGTGCCAGTATCTAACTTTATTTTCTAGCTAACATGTCTATTTTTACAATGCCCTTTTAAGCCCCTTTCAGAAATTGTGAATGCAGCTGATAACCTCAAAACAGTGATGCTTCTTTGCCAGGGAAAACCTTCGCATAAGTATTCCTGGAACTCACAGAAGTTTCACCTGTTATACTTGACAGCGTTATTTTTTGTTTCTGCCTTAATGAAGGAAGTTGTACATGTCAAGAGGTTTCTTTGCTTTGTTCTGACATCACAGACATCCAAGTGTCCTAGAAGTGTTATCTACTTCCTTCAAAGTGCGTTATTTCATCTGAGTGAGGTTTTGAGTAACAGCCTCTTCAAATGGTTGTGGTCAGGAGAGGGGGCAGAATACCAACATGTCTTCTGCACAGATGTTCTCTGGCTTACGAGAGAATTAGTCTTCAAGGGCTTGCTTGAAGTTTGGGCAGAAGTTGCACGTTTTTATGAGAAAAGTAAATCATATGCTCAGGACAGTCTGAAGGGGTGAAGTCCATTTATGTCTTTGCACAGTTGGCAGCTATGTGAGCACTTAAGAATGAGATAAATCATTTAATTGGAAGCCCTGTAGTCACCTTTATGGGTGCTCCTGGCCAACTCTTTATATGTTTGGCCAGCTCACTGCATTGGAAGAGATTAGAGTCAGAAATGGGTGAAAACTTTCCAGTGCTGGAAGAAGCATTTCAGCAGAATGAAGTTGGAAAATGATAAAATCAAGTCAATTTTTTTAGAAGTCTATAGGCACTTGGAAATATAAAATTCTGCTAAAAATTACTTCTGCTAGATGGAAAAAGGGTTCCTAATTTTTTTTCCTGAAAACATAGGTAACAATAATGATGAAATGCCTAAAAAGATATCTTCATTGAGTTGAGGACACAGGAAGTGAAATCATGAATTCAAGCCCCAAAGAATCTCAAAAATATTTAGTCTTTCAAGAGATAAATTGTCCTCCTATAACAAAGAGTATAATGAGAATAAACATTTGGTTTCAGTCAGAGTTTTCAGCACTTATTCCTACAAAAATCAACATCAAAATCAAATGGATATCAAATTTGACCTGCATATTGCTACTTCAACGTGCACTCTGTGTCTGAATGTCTCATTAAAATCAAAGTAAATGAAACTGATATTAGCACAATTTAGATCTCTTTCAACTATTTTTCCCCAGAAAGTTGGCATAATTTTTTTAAGAAAAAAATGAGAGTGAAAGAATTACAATTCATAAAATTATGATTTCTAATCCTGATCATGAAATAAAATCTCAATCAATTGCTTTTATTGCTCTATAAATTTTGTTTCAGGGAGCGGAACTTGGTCCTAATCAAACGGTCAAGTATGCCCATCTGGACTTCAGAGTAATATGGGCCAGTGGCTGTTATGTGTCTCGCATTCCCCCTTTTTGGAACTACAGTGGTTACTGCATTTGTCCTACCCCTGTGCGGCACTGTATAATGGATGGGTGAAGGGCAGTAAACTTGCTTCTTTAGTTCACTACATTTTTTAAATTAAGAGGAACTGTGACCAAAGAATCAAACCCTGGGAGACTCATCTACAATTGGACCTGATTTAGATTATGAAATCCTTGACCCAGAGCCTTAGACTCATACCCTAATCTTAGTGGACAAGACTTTGGGAAATGTAGGGGAGGGAGAGAGCATATTTTACAAGTGAGAAAATAAAACCAATTTGTGGCCAGAGGGCAGAATATAGTGATTTTCTCAAACATGGCAAAATTTGTTGACCTTCCCATATAGAGAGGAGCAATGCCTGCTTCTTTCAGGACATTCACTCTGGAGGTAGCCAGCTACTGTATAAGATGCTAAGCACCCTGAGACTACCTATAAAGGCCAAAGGTAGTCATTCTGCAGTGCAGGACAACTGAGTCACTAGCCAATGGCCAAGAACAATCACTAGTTAGGTGAGCTATCTTGGAAGTCCAGTCTTATTAAACATTTCAATGTCTGACATCTAACTTCAACCACATAAAAAAAACTCCAAGTAAAAACAGACCAGCTGAGTCTTTCCCAAATTCCTGACTCACAAAATCATGCATAAAATAAAATGATTAGTTTAAGCCACTTAGCTTTAAGGCAATTTTAAACAAAGTATTAGTAACTTTAACAGCAAACCACAGAAATTTGGCAAATTTGAAAAGAAAGATAAATTTATTGGAGCAATGAATGTGGTTCATAGTGTCAAATGCACACATGTTAGGGTGTGTTCTTGGATGCAGATATCAGAAACTACCCAGCAGTCTCATCTGAGTCCTTCAACTGGAGTGAATGATTACCAAAAAATAAATTTTGTTATTATTTTTACCTCCCCAAACTCAAAGTTTAAAGTCTTCAATTGGCCTAGCTTTTGGCCATTGTCAACCATTTGGACAGGGAAAGGCACAGTATTTTGATTTGTAATCCCAAAGTTGCAGTTACCTATTGCCATTATAATGCTGTATACAGCAATAAGTAGTAATAACTTACTACTGCGTTACTGCTCACGGTCAGCTAGGGAGCTCTGCTAATCTTAGTTGAAATTGCTCGTGTATCTAGGAGTCAGATGGTGTTGTGTGATCTCTGATGACCTCAGCTTTTTGTGTCACTGCTTCATGTGTCCCTCATCTTGCATCAGACTGGCCCAGCCATGTTCTCACAGTGAAAACAGAGGCACAAGACAAAGGGAGGAAATTCCCATGGTCTCTTGAAACTAAGACCCAGAACTGGCACACCTTCACCCCTACTACATTCTTGAGGGCAAACTCAGAATCAAAGGATAGGGAAAATATACTCAATTGCTTCTTTATGTGTATCCGTTAAGTCACAATTGAAAGGCATGGATACAGAGAAGGGTAAAATGCTGAGGTCATCAACACCATTTCTCACCTTCACCAAGGCTGCGTGTACTGGGGGAAAGAACTTGTCAACGGGAATTGAAATTACCAAAAAGGAGATATAAGTTAATTTTGAGAACCCAATTATAACTCTAAAGTAAATTTACAAAAACATTTTGCAAATGTGTAAGTGTATTTAGGTATTTCTTTTTTTAGTAAGAAGTATGTAGTTTTCATCGCATTCTTATCTCAGTTCTAGACTTGGAAAATTGCCTTTCATCATGGCTCCAATTCTGGTGGCTTCAAATCAGAAGTCTGCATGTGAAGACCAGTGCCATGGCTGTGCTTATTGATGGAAAATAGCAGCCATGAAGGAACACTAGCTGCAAATGAGTCTAGAAAATACACAGTTCTTCTTTTACCTTTCCAGCCTCTGGGGTAGACCAAGGTACACAACCCACCATTGTTATCATGCTGATTATATCAGGTTTTCCCAAGGGAAGCAGGGTGCGGTAGAGCCTTATATGCCTGAGGGTGGAGGTTGTGGAAGCTATAAAGGCAAGGGGAAGGTACAATTTTCTAAGAGAATAGGACGGCTTTCTGTAGATCCCACATGGCAAGAAAAACATCACCACCACCTCGGAAAAAAGAGTAGAACACACATTTGGGTCTCACTTCATCTCTGAGTAACATTAAGCATATTTAACCTCACCAAAATACTGGTACTATCTTCAAAGACATTGGTGAAAAATTAATGAGACGATGGATAGGAAAGCAATTTTTGCAATAATAAAAACGCTACTAAATTCCATTAAGGATCTGAATTTCCAGAGGCAGAGAATATGTCCAGTTCTGTTATTTCCATGCATGGTGCCTGGCCTAGAATTATATGTCAACACATGTTTGCAGATCATACCAACCAGAAGGCATAATTCTAATGTGAATAAAAATGTTTAGAAATCTGAGGATTGAGGAAGAGGAGGAAAGGGGAAAAAATATTCCTTTCCAAAAGTCATAACAAAGGAGAGACCTACTTGGCTTCCATGGAAAACTAGACTTCATCTTAACTACAGGAACATTTCTAGGGATTCAGTAGCCCTTCCAATGAAGAGTTCTAAAAAATCAGAATATTATTGGCTTTTAAATTTTAGTCACTATTCAAATACTTAAGATTCTTATTCTATGTCTATGCATTCACTTATTTCATAAGTTTCTGAACCTCATCATCATAAATGACAACTGCAATACCTTTAGAATTAACAAGGCAGTTATATTGTCAGTGGATTCATTTGCTGTTTTAAAAGCTGTTATTTTATCTGCATCTGAAAGATACCAAAGAATACCCATAAAAGGCAAGGCAATTTTCCTATTGTTATATATTTTTTCTAGGCTAGACAATGTTCCAGATACAGGGTAGTAAATGGAATGAAGCAAACACTTGCTGAACCACTACTATTTCAGGGACTCTCCTGAGTATTGCACATAAGTTATCCTCGTCAACAGGCCTGGATAGAGCCACACTATCACAGTTACAGTTGTCATCCATTCTCTCTGAACTGCAAGGTTCTCCTCTCTAAAAAATCAAAAGCTCCTGAACCATTCCATAGTGCTACTAAGATGACGCGTACAAAGGTAAAATGTAAAATGTGTAAAGCACTTAGCAAATTAAGTGATCTTTAGAGTTTTAATTTCTGAAATAGCCTATTGAAATGATAAGACATAAATATTTTTAAAATACAGATTTTAATTTCTGAAAATGACTTTCAGTTTAATGATTTTTCAAAAATTTAACATGGGAAATACTAAGGACATGACAGAAGATTACAAAAGAAAAGCAAATTAGTATGATAAGTATAAAATAAAGAATTAGAAACATTTCTAGAATATACACTTGAAGTAAGTCCAAGGCTCATCCTACCAATGTGTTTTAAAATTAGCAACAGTTTCTAACAGTATCTTTAGAAGGATTCTTCATAATAACTTGTATGGAAATTTTACTTTGCTTAAGCTGATAAAGACTCATATTGACTAGATAAAATATCTCTAGATAATCAAATTACATGCATTATAAACTTCAGACTTGCAGGCAACAAAATCAAATCTGGATTGTCTATAAAAATTACAAATTATAGAGTTGAATTTAGAATTACCAATGTTTTGACACTAGTGTCTCCTTTAAAAAAGACCATATACACAGCAAATGATTTTGCAAAATACGACTGGTCAAATTCCAAAGGACAGACTCCATATTGGTTATATTCAACAAATATTTCTAGGTTATGATACTTATAAAAAAAAAAAAAAAAACATGACTTGCATTGTCCAAGGTGCATGCTATTTCAGATGCAAAAGCAATGACTTTAAATTGGAAGAGAAACAGAAAAAGCAGCTTGCTTATGATAGCTCTAATAAATGGTGGTGGGAAAACAAATAATTACTTCAGTAAAAACTTCCAACCATCATCTAGAATATCATCTGGAAAAAAGAAGAAAGCTGAACTTGAGAATAAGTGTTACTAAAGGGTTACTGCTTCACTTCTATTTTGATTTTATTTTTCATAATTTATAATTCCACATGATTTGCCAATTTTTATTCTCTCAAGCTCTTCCTTGATTCATTCCATCATCTGGGATTTTTCTCTTCTTAGAATGTTTGTGAAGTAGAATGTATTCCTCATAGGTCTCCCTTTTCCATAGCAGAAAGAAAGGAATCTACTGCCACAAGGAAAATACAAATAAACATGGAGATATTACAAACCTTCAAACAAAACCCAGTTCTCAATAAAAACAGTCTCTATTCTCCAAGACCTGACTCCATGCTAACTACCCAAAACCCCACATAATTCTTTTCTTTCCTTAATTTCTGAGGCAAAAAGTCACCAACTTCATTCTTATTTCAGCCCAACACCTCTGTGAGGAAGTTGACTAATGATGTGTTTGTTTGACCTCAACTCAATCCTCATCCCTCCCCTGCTCTGAATACCATGGGTGGTGATCCCTGGGGACCATGTTTTGAGTCTCTTTGCCAACCGCGTTTGGGTGGGAACCACGGGAGACTGATGGGCAGGAGGAAGAGAAAGCCCATGTATCTTTCCTCTATCTTTTTGCTTTAGGCATTGATAGGGTTCGGCTTGGTGTCTCCAACCAAACCTCAGGTCGAATTGTAATCCCCATGTGTCCGGGTGGGGGCCTGGTGGGAGCTCATTGAATCATGGGAGCCAACTTTCCCTTTGCTGTTCTTGTGATAGTGAGTGGATTCTCATGAGATCTGATGGTTTACAAGTGTGTGGCACCTCCTGCTTGGCTCTCTCTCTCCTGCTCTGCCATGGGAAGATGTGCCTTGCTTCTCCTTTGCCTTCGCCATGATGGTAAGTTTCCTGAGGTCTTCCAGTCATGCTTCCTGTTAAGCGTGTGAAATTGTGAGTCAATTAAACCTCCTTTTTTTCATAAATTACACAGTCTCGGGTAGTTCTTTATAGCAGTGTGAAAACAAACTAATATGGGCATCATCTCCACAGAGGTCCCCTCAGCTCTCTGGCCACAGCTCCAGTTCCTGCTGAGAGGCTAAACATGGTTCCTACTTCCACTGGTGGCCCCAGCTCCTCTCTTAGTCCCTCCAACCTGAGGGTTGATAGCAGCTTCCCACAACTGCAAGTCCTTCACTTTTATAAGTATCTGTAATTGATTCCTTTTATAATTACTTAGCACGGATTCTTCTGGCAGGCAGAATATTCCCTGATAAGGAAGGGTATGGTGATGATTCTGTCTTCATGAAAAGACTCAAAAAGGATTATTAAACTACTTATTAACATTTTTTGTATCTCTGCTTCTGGTGTGAGAATCATTGTAATTATCAGCAAAACCCTAAGAAAGTCAGTTCAATGAAGGTGTTACTTCCAGGAAGATCAGAAGATCCATTTCTGAAGGTTTGAACTTCCCACTGGGCAGTATTAGTATCAAAGAATGACTTAGTTAGCCATAGTCTCCAAAAGCACCTTGCTCTGCAATATGTACAATTTAATTACTTTTTTTTTCTTTTTTTTTTTTTTTTTTTTGAGACGGAGTCTTGTTCTGTCACCCAGGCTGGAGTGCAGTGGTATGATCTCGGCTCACTGTAACCTCTGCCTCCGGGTTCAAGCAATTCTCTTCTCTCGGCCTCCCGAGTAACTGGGACTACAGGTGCATGCCACCACACCCAGCTGATTTTTTGTATTTTAGTATAGATGCGGTTTCACCATGTTGCCCAGGCTGGTCTCCAACTCCTGAGCTCAGGCAATCTGCCAGCCTTGGCCTCCCAAAATGCTAGGATTACAGGCATGAGCCACCATGCCCGGCCTGCACAATTTAATTATCTTAATTTCATATAAAGTGACATGCAAAAGTAGTTTCAAGCTTCGCTTCACCCTCATGCTTAGCATGGAAGAGTACTGTCTCTAAATTATTCCTATATAGCAGTTTTGGAGAAACCAACACATTTGAATGATGAACAAGGTGGGTAACTACTTAGGGAACTTTGATTTATCATTTTTCAAAAATTTGTTTCTTTTGGAGCTTCCCTATCATAGTCAATAGCAATTCAATTCTATTACTTCCTCAGTTCCAAATTCCCAGTGTCATCCTTAACACTTTCTTTCTATCACGCCCTATATCTAATCCATCATAAGTCCCATAAATAAGACTTCTTACCACCCCAACATAGTCTAATTCATCTTCATCTCCTGCCTGGCCAATTGCAGTAGACTCCTGATGATTGTTATGCTTCTATTCTGAACCTTCTGTAATCTATTTTCAACACAGCAGCTATAGAGAACATTAGCAACTTTATTATCTTATTCTTCCGACTAACACCAGCAAGTAGTTCCCAACGTTCTGAGGAAAAACTCAAAGACTTTATTATAAGATTCATAATACTCTACATAATCTGGCCTCCTCTTCTTTCTGACCTTCTCTGCTACCTCTTACCTCTTTCTAATTCCATTACAGTAGCATGGGTATCTTTACTGATTCTCAAACTTTCAAGCAAGTGCCTGTCCCCTATAATTGTCATGAGAACACTTCCTCAAATTAATAAAAAGATAGAGATGGAAAATTGGGATTATTCATTAGAACATTGAAGTTGTATAGAAGAAACTTCCAAAAGTTTTCTATCCAAGCTTTACCTTCTCTCCTCTAGTCAGGATCCTGGAACTCCATCTTGGTCCCTCAAAATTTTATTTTCTATCAGCTTTTATGAGTCATTCAGCTTGAGTATGACTCCCTGTCTGTCTGCTTGTCTTAATTCCAGCTTGTTCCTGAGATGCTGTCTTTTAACTTCACTCTGATGCATAATTTTTGTCCTGAGGGCAGGTTACACTCCATCCCCATACTCAATTCCAGCTCTTCAAATAACAAGGCCATAAATGATAGTCTGGGCCCTCACTTTTTGAACAGAGGTAAAAATAAGAATGAAAATCATGCCATTGAATATACAAATTTAATTACGACAGAAGAATTTCAAGAGATACCTGAATTATATCTGTATTGTAGGGTTATTTTGTGCAATATCTAAGGAGATTGCTTGTGTTAAACACCATGGAGAAACAGAATTATATGTCCCTAAGTAAAATATTTAAAGAGCTTTATAAAAAACATTACCTAAAATCACTGGGACAGAATAACATTGTAAACCCTCTAGACTGAAAGAAAAGGTAGCAAAAGGAGGAAAGTCATAATAGCACAGAAATATTTATTATCTGTCAGACACAGGTACTTAACATAGAGGAAAAAGAATGTTTCTTTGTAAAAACTAATTAATAGGAAAGGAGCACACAGAAGACCAGGGGAGGTTTTCACATCCTCCTCCCCTAGACAATAAGCAATGAGGCCAAAACAGTGTATGTACCTCCAGGATTTTTCTTTCTCTCTCTGTGGTAGAACCTGTGGTGGTTTTTAATGAATTGAGGAAACTTGTATGTTTCCCTTCTTATTCAAGAAGGAAATACTCCTGAATATAAAGCATTTAACACAATCTCAGAAAAGAAAGCAGAGCTAAGCTTTGTCACAAAGATAGCACAAGGACCCCGTTAGATCCCCCACTTCCTCCAGCTTTTTCAGACACTGTATTTCTATATGCAGAGCACTATATTTCAGAGAAGGTTAAGACAGTCAGATAAGGATAAAGGAAGTCAAGAAAAACTCAGTCTACTATGTATTAGAACAGACAGAAGCCTGAATAGAGTCTTCTTGTTTAGCATAAGTAGGTAGAGGGAGAAAGGGAGGGAGGGAGACAGACAGGAAGGGAGGAGGGAGAAAAAGGTAGGGATGAATAAAGGAATAAATGGAGAGAAGAGAGGGAGAAACTGAATAAAAGAAAAGAAATAATGAAAAAAGACTGAGTATGGCACACACATTAAAGATTTAAAAGTTCTAACTTTTTTGTGCCTGGAACCTTTGGAAGTCTATGGGCCCTTTTTTTAGGATAATATTTTCAAGTGCATAAAATAGCATTCATAATATTGTAAAGAAAACCAATGATATTGAAAGTACAGTTATCAAAAGATTAAAACAATAAATCTGGGATACCAGAATGTATATGCTTCTCTATTAGTCCATTAAAGAACAACATAAAATGGTGTATTAGTTGTATCTCACACTGCTATAAAGAAATACCCAAGAATGTGTAATTTACAAAGGAAAGAGGTTTAACTGACTCACAGAGCCTCACTGCTGAGGAGGCCTCAGGAAACTTACAATCATGGCAGAAGCAGAAACAGGAGCCTTTTTCACAAGGCAGCAGGGAGAGAGTGTGAGCATCTGAAGGAACTGTCAAACACTTATAAAGTCATCAGATCTCATGAGAACTCACTCACCATTAGGAGAACAGCATGAGAGAACCACCCACATGATCCAACTATCTCCCTCAGGTCCCTCCCTTGACACATGAGGATTATGAGGATTACCATTCGAGATGAGATTTGGGTGGGGACACGGAGTCAAACCATATCAAATGGTAGATATGATAACTGTTATAGTTCAAAGTAGCAAGGAACATAAAAACATTTCAATATATCAGCTAATATTATAATGTAATGTGAAAGTCTTTGTGATTTCTATTTGTGACAAGGTCACAGGTACTGCTAGTACTACTGAAGTATGTTGCCTAAATTCTTAATTAGAAGACCTGTTACATTTCAGTTAGAGATTGATGAACTTAAAGATGTAGTTTTTTCTATCCAGGTCCCTATAACCTGAGAATTATATTCAAGATAATGCAAATGGAGGCTTTTAATCAAAGAGTTTTTAAAAATATTACTGTATCCATTAAAATGTTCAATATTCAAAAACTTTTCATTAAAAGAAAAGAAAATACTGCTTTGCAACACAGGTCGGTTACCTTGAGGAGTGCCACTATAAGACTAAGTCCTGGATTTCATTACATGGCAGTTTAGATTGCTGATGCTTTGGGTGATCTTTGTTTTGTTATGGTTTGCTTGCTATAATCTTTAGAATGGGGACAAGACATCTACCTCACAAGGATTCTTATTGTTGCTTCTGGCACATACAAGTGAATCTCAAGAAAAGTTCATTTGTTTCGTTTTGTATTTCTGGTATACCTGAACACCAAGGAGGCCTCTGGACCAGCCAATTTTGCAACAAAATCTATACCCTTAGTCACAAAGGATGAAAATGTGAGACTTGATTGAAGCAAATTCATCTGCAGGACTAAAAAATTTTTAAAACATAAGGCTTTAGCAATTTCAGATAGCACTGGACATTTACTTCCTAAATGCTGACATTTTATCTTTTTGGATAAGTGAATTTTTATAGGGTTTAAGTTTTTTTTTAATTATTATACTTTAAGTTCTGGGGTACATGTACAGAATATGCAGGCTTGTTACATAGGTATACATATGCCATGGTGATTTGCTGCACCCATCAGCCCATCTTTGAAACCAATGAGAACAAAGACACAACATACCAGAATCTCTGGGACACATTTAAAGCGGTGTGTAGAGGAAAATTTATGGCACTAAATGCCCACAAGAGAAATCAGGAAAGATTTAAAATAGACACCTTTACATCACAATTAAAAGAACTAGAGAACCAAGAGCAAACCAATTCAAAAGCTAGCAGAAAACAAGAATTAACTAAGATCAGAGCAGAACTGAAGGAGACAGAGACACGAAAAACCCTTCAAAAATCAATGAATCCAGGAGCTGATTTTTTGGAAAAGATCAACAAAATAGACCGCTAGCCAGACCAATAAAGATGAAAAGGGAGAAAAATCAAATAGATGCAATAAAAAATGATAAAGGGGATACCACCACCGATCCCACAGAAATACAAACTACCATCAGAGAATACTATAAACACCTCTATGGAAATAAACTAGCAAATCTAGAAGAAATGGATAAATTCCTGGACACATACCCTCCCAAGACTAAACCAGGAAGAAGTTGAATTCCTGAATAGTTCAATAACAAGTTCTGAAATTGAGGCAGTAATTAATAGCCTACCAACGAAAAATAGTCCAAGACCAGACGGATTCACAGCCGAATTCTACCAGAGGTACAAAGAGGAGCTGGTACCATTCCTTCCGAAACTATTCCAAACAATAGGAAAATAGGGACTCCTTCCTAACTCATTTTATGAGGCCAGAATCATCCTGATAACTTTTTTCTGAATAGAAAATTATGTTTAGATTTTGAATACAAATTACTTATATCCAAAGAGATCTTTAAAATGCTGACAGAAACACTTAAATTCTAAAGCTGAATGAGTTCCAGTATTCATTAAAATAATGGTAGGAGGAAAGGTGCTGAAAGGACTGCTTTCTTGTGTCTGGAACTCTGTACAAGCCTTTTAAAGTTAGGAATGGGGGATAAACCCAAGGGCTTAAGAATAATTCTCCATTTGGCAAGGGAATTTCCTTGAGGTAGGAGACAGTAGCCTGGAGTATATTAATGGATTTATGAAAGTAGTTACATCATTGTGATTTGGGAAATGATTTTAAAGCTTAGCAAAATGTAAAATTAAGTTTTGATTTTCTTGCCCCAGGTTCCTCTTTAAGTCTCTATCCTACCATTTAAAAAAATTATCTGTGCTTTCCTTTTGCTGGAAGCAAGTTGCTCCTCTTTCCAAATATTTGTTCTTTGTTCATTCACATTTAAATTTATTCTTCCAAATATTTATCGAGTCTCTCTCATGTGTTAGACACCATAATAGGAACTTGGAATACAAAGTGGAATAGAAGATGGTCATTTCTGTCAATGGGCTTAATGGGGCAGATGGTGCACATCAAAAATAATGGCAATAGAGCAAAGTAGCGCTGCTATAGAAATAGTGAGCATACAGGCCGGAGCATCAGTCTATGGGGAAAGCACAAGGCTCTGCTTGAGAGGTCAGGGAAATTCCTGCCGGAGGGGGATATGCTTAAGATGATACATGACTGATTAGTAGCATTTCACCAGGCACAAAGATGGGAGGGGAAATGGCCTGGGCCAAGTTAAAGAGGCATGACACAGTGGGGTCTTTAAGGCCTTGTAATGGATTCAGGAGGGCTGGTGCAGAGCAGCTATCAGGTGCTGCTGAAGAAGGACTTGCTGACTGGAGAAGAGGTGGATGCTGGGGCCATGTGCACACAACTGAGAAGTTCTCGCTGGAAACACTGTGCATGACAGAGTTCAATCCTTGACTTTGTGGATAGCAGGCCATTGATGCAGTCATTCTATAAGACAGGTCATTACTTCAAACTTCAGAAAATAATCCCAACATTATGCCCAAATCAGTGCAACAAGTAATGCAGGACTAAAAGGGAACCAGTGCCGCCCAGGGTAACATGGTTTTTAAGAGCCTGTGCTCTAGATTCCGAGGGAGGAGGGTTCAAGGACTGGCTGTTAGCAGCCCTGTGGCCCTAAGAATTTATTTAGTGGTTCTGATCCTCAATTTCCTCAGCTGTAAAATGAGGATGGTAATAACAGTGCCAACCTCATAAGAAATCTTGGAAGGCCTCATAAGACATGCTTAGCACAGCACCTGGCAGAGACAGAAACACTCAATAAACACTAGTGATTATTTTCATTGTCTGTCAAGAAATTGCAAATCACTCAAGGAAAAGCAGAATTCAAGAAAGCCATATTACAAGCTGGCACTACATATATGGTACTTGGTATTAATCATGTTTTTGAAGCTATCAATTAAGAAAAGCTAGACATGGGATCTGGGTTTTCAATCTCTCGTGTGCTTGCTCTCTCTCTCTCTCTCTCTCTCTCTCTCACACACACACACACACACTCTCACACTCCAAACTACTGAGTAGTAAAATGAAGGAAGTCCACACCAGTGTGAACTGGATTAATAAAATGCTTATTTTCATAAATTTTCACACATTTGTGTTAACATTTTATTAAATATCTTCTTCAGTATTTCTGTTAAAATGAAATGAAAAGGGTGCTATAATGGTTTAGATCTTTTAAATATTTAGTAGCTTTAGTTCATCAAGTTCACTTCAGTGTATTTAATTGACACAATTTTATTTTCCTCTCCTTACATGAAACATCCAAGAAATGCATTACCCAAAGTAATTTCATTACTGGAAGAATATTCATTAAAATGTTTATGAAGTCCTGTGCTTTGATGTAATTTGAACATTGCTCAAAAGCTTTCAGAGCTAAAGATCCTCCAATTCCAAAGCAGTAAACACTGTAAAACCCATTCCCCACCTTTGCTTCTTAAAGATCAGTTATGCTTTTCCGTAGGTGAGAAGTCTGCTGTAACTCCCAACAAAATTTCAGATGCAGGTGAATTGGAACGAATACCCTGAAAACCTGCTCCCAACATTGGCTTCTTGAGGAAAGCTGCATCTCTCCCCTACTCCTTCCTGTCTCCTTAATTCTAGCCTATAAGATAGAGTTGGAAGAATTTTTACAACCTCTTTCAACAAAATGAGGTGAAATTAGGGTGCAGCCAGGTAAGGTGACTGTCCGAAAACATGCGACTTCAGAATGGCCAGGACAAATCCCAGGCACCTGCTCTCTGCACTGTATAAGCATCCCTATATCACCAACACCTTCTTCCTGCCAGTGAAGCAAAAGCACATCTACTTACATTTCCTTTCATACCACATGTTTATAGACAAACACTAAAGAGCAGGGCTCTTTCTCCCAAGAACAAAATGATGCCTTACGTTGCCATCAAAAAAAATTGAGGAGGCAGACGATGTCATTCTAACCCATCACAGGTGGCCAGCATTCAGGGAAAGGATTAAGGAGTGGTTGAGAGCTCAGGCTGCACAACCTATTAATCAACTCCAATTCCTGAACTGCCCTCTTCTTCTTAAAGGAGAATGACACTACTTTCTTGATAGGAATGCTGTAAGGTTTTAACACAATATTTTATGTAAACCCCTTATCCCAAGGGCTGACATGAGCATCATCAACTGTAGCAAATGAGTGGTTGCTGATGGTAGTGATTCTAGCAGTGGTGGTAGAGAAGTTATTGAGGCCACGGAACAGTAATGGAAGAAACAGAGGCTGTTGGAGTAATCATAGTAGTGACAGTGGTGGCAGTCATAGAGGCAGTAATGATATTGTTATTGTCAGTGATGACAGTATTGTTAACACAGTGATTATGGCTCATGCCTGTAATCCCAGCACGTTGGGAGGCCGAGGCGGGCAAATCACAAGGTCAGGAGATCAAGACCATTCTGGCTAACACAGTGAAACTGCGTCTCTACTAAAAATACAAAAAATTAGCCGGGTGTGGTGGTGGGTGCCTGTAGTCCCAGCTACTCGGAGAGGCTGAGGCAGGAGAATGGCGTGAACCTGGGAGGCGGAGCTTGCAGTGAGCCGAGATCGTGCCACTGCACTCCAGCTTGGGAGACAGAGCGAGACTCCATCTCAAAAAAAAATAAAATAAAATAAATAAAAATTTTAAAAAAAATTATTCCTTACTCAATTTAACTTTACTCACTGTCTCTCCTCTTTTAATTAATGTAATTTCTCTCAAGACTTCTATCTTCTCCCCTCCAGTTCACCTGACTATGGATTCAGTCCAGTCCATTCTGTTCTAGGGGTATTTAATGTCGTTTTCTCCATCAAAAGCAAACTCATAAAACCAGAACAATCAAAGGCCCAGATTTGCCATCTTTGGCCAAGGGGCTCATCCAGACAGGATGAAGTAGGTGGAAGTTGCTTGAAGCCCAGATGACCTCCAATCATGCAAAGGCATATGTGTAAAAGAGAAGCACCCAACCATTCTAAGGAAAAGAGGAGAATAGCAACCTGGGTGTATTAGTCTGTTTTCACACTGCTATAAATACCTGAAACTGGGTAATTTGTAAAGGGAAGAGATTTAATTGACTCACAGTTCCGCATGGCCGGGGGAGGCCTCAGGAAATTTACAATCATGGTGGAAGACAAAGGAGAAGCAGATAGCTTCTTCATAAGGTGTCTGGAAAGACCGAGAGTTAGAAGGGAGAAGAACCCCTTATAAAACCATCAGATCTCATGAGAACTCACTCACTATTGTGAGAACAGCATGGGAAAAACTGCCTGCATGATCCAGTCACCTCCCACCAATACCCTCCCTCAACACATGGGGATTATGAAGATTACAATTCGACATGAGATTTGGGTTGGGACACAGCCAGACCATATCACGGGACTAGAGAAAAGCCTGAACCACCTCAGGCTAGTTGCTGTGAAGCAGTTTTGCTCGGTTGTGTCAACTTGTATTTGTACATGAAGCAGCCCTTCAGGTTAGGAAGTGAAGTGGACATCTCTGCTGCATTTGACACATGAATGACTCCATCCTTGAATGTCATTCTTTGGTCTCTCATGGCATT
This sequence comes from Theropithecus gelada, assembly GCF_003255815.1. Taxonomy (NCBI): domain Eukaryota; kingdom Metazoa; phylum Chordata; class Mammalia; order Primates; family Cercopithecidae; genus Theropithecus; species Theropithecus gelada. The sequence continues at coordinate 21,099,736 of NC_037672.1, forward strand.
CTCTTCTCTCATCTCTCTTCTGCCTCACACTCTTTCTCATACACCTTCTTTATGGTTCTTGTTTTCTGCTCATCCGCTAAATAAATGTTGAAGCTTGAGAGAGTTTTTTTCTCAACTTCCTCTTTCATTAATTCTTTGTCCTAGTTGATCATTTCATAGCTTTAAATTCTTATTATAGAAGAATCTAAAATCTCAATATTTAACCCAAAACTCCATTCAAATTTCAGACTAGCAGATACAGCTGTCCCATGTACACACCTGGCACCTCTGATCTGGATTAGATGGTCTGTTGACAAACAATACCCAAGCGACCTCTATCCTTGCATCTATGCAATGGTGTAAATACCCATAGAAAATGATCCTTAAATAATGAACTTTATATTACACAAATGAATTGTAGAAAAACATATTATCTCTAGATACGTGATACATATTTATAAAGCACACTGTTAAGAATTAACTGTGCAGCCAGACTGCTTATCTCTGCCTAGCTCTTCCACCATCCTTGAGACTGCAAGCAATTCTCTGAAACCGTCTTTGCCTCAGTTTTCTCATCCATAAAATGGTGATGATAATTATTGTTTTCTCATAGAATTGTTGTGAATATTAAATGAATTAATATATATAAAGTTCTTAGAATCGATGTATATAAAGTTCCCAACATCTAGTAATCATTGCTACTTATTATTTCTCTTTTCTCTCAAACTATTATAACTTTCCCTTGGTAAGGAGAAGTCTTTGACCATCATTTTATTCTTCATTAATTAGGTCAGAAACAGGCCTCATGTTTGAAGTCATCATAGTAATCATAGTGATAGGGTTTGGCTCTGTGTTCCCCACCAAATCTCACCTTAAATTGTAATAATCCCCACGTGTTGTGAGAAGGACCCAGTGGGAGGTAATTGAATCATGGGGGTGGGTTTTTCACCATACCATTTTCATAATAGTGAATAAGTTTCATGAGATCTGATGGTTTTATAAAGGGGAGATCCCCTGCACATGGCCTCTTGACTGCTGCCATGTAAGACATGCCTTTGCTTCTTCTTTGCCTTCTGCCATGATTGTGAGGCCTCCCCAGCCATGTGGACCTGTGAGTCTGTTAGATCTCTTTTTTTGAAATAAATCACCCAGTCTGGGGTAGGTCTTTAATAGCAGTGTGAGAACAAACTAATACACATAGCAATGCGGTTCGGATGTTGGTCACCTTCAAATCTCATGTTGAAATGTAATCTTCAATGTTGGAGGTGAGGCCTGGCAGGAGGTGTTTGGGTCATGAGGACGGCTCCCTCACAAATGTTTTGGTGCCCTCCTAATGGTAATGAGTGAGTTCTCGCTGTTAGTTTGTGCAGGAGCTGGTTGTTTAAAGGAGACTGGCACTTCCTCCTCTCTCTCTTGCTTCCTCTCTCATCATGTAACTTGCCTGCTCCATCTTCATCTCCCACCATGACTAAAAGTTTCCTGGGCCACACCAGAAGCCAAGCAGATGCTGGTGTTGTACTTGCACAGCCTGAAGAACCATGAGCCAAATTAACCTCTTTTTGTCATAAATTACCCAGCCACAAGTATTCCTTTATAGCAACAAAAACAAACTCATACACATAGTCATCATAGTAATAGTGAATGACTGAATGAATGATCATATAAAGAACACCCTAAGAGAACCAGGAGGCTGACAGAGAATCAGAGAAAGGGGAGAGGGAGAAGAAAAAACAAGATTTGGTGAAGAAAAACAGGTTTTATAGGCCAAAACTTTCTGACAGGAAGATAATATGGATGACAAATTACTAGAAGGGAATCTTGCTTCAGCATTTTCGTGGCTGGCGGCATTGTTCTTGATGAGAAATTTCCTTTTGCATTTTCATCTCCAGAGAAATTACAGCCAGCCCTCATGAATCAGCCTCAAAGTCAGGCTGAACTCCGGGCGCTGCTGTTGCTGAAGAGTTGAGGCCTGCCTTTCCCGCTGCCTGGAGAGAGTGTGGCCTCCTCCTCACAGCACTGTCCTCCTGGCCTCAGAAGAACCCCTGAGCCTTCCGCTTGTCAGAGAACCCTCAGGGGTCCCTGCCTGAGGTCAGACCGAGCAACTGAGAGAAAGGAAGCTTTTGACACATAATCCCTTCACCTCCTAAAATGGAAATTGCAGAGTGATTGTGAGGGCAAATGAGATAATTCCTGTGGAAGCGTTCTGCATGCTTTGCAAGGAAGCTCTCATTTTGTGAGACCTTGTGTTTGCTTCTTGTTAAAGAATTTTCTTTTCAAAGTTCTTTTCTGCTGGTTTAGGAATAAAATTAGTATAGACTAATGAGGAAGAGCTTATAATAAACCCTTCCTCAGAGGAATATGAAAGAAGCTAAATCTTTTAATAAAATAAAATTTAAAAACTAGCATCTGAAAATGACTTATTTATAGTGTTCCCTCTCATCAAGCTATGGTTTCCCTTCGGCAGCCCCCATTATGCTTTAACCAGAGTTTTGTGTTTTCTCCTAAATTTAAAATTTGAGTATGTCACATCCCTGTTTACAACCCTTCTTGGGTGTCTGCTGGATTTCATCCTCACAATAGGTTGCAAACTTGGCCCAACCTACTCAGATGAACCCAATTCTCTCTCAACATGCTTGTCTTCAACTCTGAACTCTGTGTTTACTCAACTACTTGCATATCCTCCCATAAAGGATATTCTCTAGGATTTGATATATTTGGGAAATAAAAACTAAGGGATGCCCAGTAAAATCTGAAATCAGATAAACAATGAATGCCTTTTTAGTGTAAGTATGCACCATGAAGGCTTAATACCTAGGTGATGGGTTGATGGGTGCAGCAAACCACCACAGCAAACGTTTACCTATGTAACCAACCCGCATGTCCTGCACATGTATCCCAGAACTTAAAATAAAGTAGGCCCCATGCAATATTTGGGACATACTTACATTAAAAATTATCTGTTGTTTATTTAAAGTTCAAATGTTCAAATGTAACAGGGTATTCTGTACTTATCTGGCAAACTCAGACGCTCTGACCCCAGAGACCAGCCTTCAAAACACATCTTAAGTGAACACATCTTTCTTCCTTCTTGGTCCACCTCAGTCTGGTTTTGTGGCTTTTCTCCATGGGCTTACTCATCCGCCTTTGTTGACCCTTTTTATAGGACTGACTACACTAGTTGGAATCATCGTTTACTTCTAAAACTCAATCATTAGACTATACATTCCACAAGGTTAGGGCTTATGTCTCATTCATTGTATCCCCAAATCTTAAAAAAGGGGAACACAATATAGTCATTCTTCAATATTTACTCATTAAACGAATGAAAAGAAATTCATTGTTTACAAAGCACTTTTCACAACTCAGCATGTTATCTACAGTTCATGTGCCACTTAATGACAGGGATATGTTCTGGGAAATGTGTTGTCAGGAAATTGTGTTATTGTGCAAACGTCCTAGAGTGTACTTAAGCAAACCTAGATGGCGTAGCTTACCACACACCTAGGCTATGTGGTACAGCCTATTGCTCATAAACTACAAACCTGTGCAGTATGTGACTGTACTGAATACTATAGGCAACTGAAGTACAAAGGGAATATTTGTAAAAATCTAAACATAGAAAAGGTACAGTAAGAATATAGACAAAGATATACATAAATATAGATAAATATAGATAAAGATAAAACATGGTACACCTGTATAGGGGACTCACCACACATGGAACTTGCAGGACTGGAAGTTGCTCTGAGTGAGTCAATGAATGAATGCTGAGTGAATGTGAAGGCCCAGGACACGACTGTACACTATTGTAGACTTTATAAACACTGTACCCTTTGACTATACTAAATTAATTTTAAAAATTATTTCTTTCTTCAGTAATAAATTAACCTTAACTTGCTGGATGGCCATATTGTATGCATTGTCCATCATTGACCAAAATGTTATTTGGAGCATGGCTTATTTCTATAGTGTATATATGGAAATGGGCTTTCTGTCCCAAAGTAATCCAAGGGGATCCATTTAAGTATCAGTCCAAGTACATTATAACCATAATCAAAATCTTCCAATGGCTTGCCACCCTATTTCAAATAAACTCACACCTTTCCATGGCTTACAAGTCGCAGTGTAACCTAACTCCTGGCTATAACCTCAGTCTCATCTGCGGCATTCTTCTCGCCACTCATTGCCCACCCTTAGCGCTGACTATTCTAATCAAAGCTCTGCCTTGGGGACTTTGCATTTCCTTCCGCCTGAAATCCATTTTTCGGTATAGGCAGGATTCGCTGCCTCACTGTCTTTAGGCTGGAGTGCTTCCTCATGAGAATAGCCTTCCCTGGCCTCCCTCTCAAAAGTAGCACCCTTGTCATGATCCATGCCCTCATCCCACTTAAGTTCTCTTTAAAGTACTCATTCTTATGTGATGTTTTGCTGTGTTTTATGTGCTGGCTTACTTATGCTCTGCTTTTCTTAGTAGAATGTAAGTTCTGTGAGGACAGGGACTTTGTCTTCTCGCTGTATCCCCAGCACCTAGAACAAAGCCTGGAATGTATAGATGCTTAATGAATACCTGTGGAGGGAGGGAGGGAGAGAGGGAGGGAGGGAGGGAGGGAGAGAGAGAGGGAGGGAGGGTGGAAGGAAAGAAGGAAGGAAGGAAGGAAGGAGGGAAGGAAGGAAGGAAGGAAGGAAGGAAGGAAGGAAGGAAGGAAGGAACTAGGAAGGAAGGAAGGAAGGAAAGAAGAGACAGACTACGAAGGAAGGAAGGAATAAACGAAGGAAGGAAGAAGAGAAGCAAGGCCTCTTCCCATGTATTCTGGAACCTAAAATTCTTTTTCCCCATAAATGGAGGCTTAAAATATATGTTACATAGAAAGGACTATGTTGCCTTAAATTTACTCTAAGGTATACATAAGTAAAATTAAAACCTTCCAGAAAGCAAAATCTTCAGAGATGGTTGAGGGGGCCCTAAGGGTTAGAGGTAGAGAGTAGTGCAGAAGGAATAAAAGCCACAACAGGAAGAGAATGTTGATTAAAAGAGTGGATGATGAAATTAGGGATAAACCATGGTTTCTGTAAATTGTTGGTTCACTTTTAACCTTGTGTTTTTCCTCTATGATCTACCCAATCTCCACTACCAACAGCACTGTGCAAACATCTTTAATTGACAACCCAACATCCATTCCAACTTTCTGCCTTGTTAATAAAACCCATTTTTGGCAGGGCTAGGGCGGGGAAACAATGTGCCCAGTCTTAGTCTATGGATCATGAATTGAGCTAATCCAAGGGTCCGTAAGCATTTTTTACGAAGGACTACATGGTTAACATTTCAGGATATGTAGGCCATATGATTGTTGTCTCAGCCACTCAGTTCTGTTGTAGTATAAATGCAGTCATAGAAAACATTTATGTAGAAAAATGAGTGTGGCTATGTCCCAATAAAACTTTATTTACAAAAACAAGCAGTGGGCAGATTTGGCCCATGGATCATGGTTTGCCACACCTTGACCTAAACAATCTTGTTACCCATATTCTAAGGCTGCCATTAACTAGAAACAGATGTTTTTTATTTTTTTTAACTGAAAATGAGACAGGCAGATCTAATTACTGTGATGAAGGAAAGGCACAGTATAGTTTCAAGAAAAATTTTACTTTCCTGACAAAAGAGGAGGAGTGACACATTTCTGCTTTCTTCTTTCCTGGCTTTCCAAAAATATGGCTAGAACTGCATCAGCCACTATCAGACCATAAAGGAAAGGATAAGAAAATAGCTGAGTCTCAGCCCTGACATCATTGCAACCTCGAATCATCAGCAACCAGCTACCACCAGAGCTCTTGAAATGTGAGAAAAGTAAACGTTTATGTGTTAAATCCACGCCCGTTTGGTGTTTGATTACTTTCAGACAGATGTATTCCTAACTGATAAAGACACAAAGATGACACGCACACCAGCATACACATTCTCGCACACAGAGGCACACCCTGGCACGGAGAACAGGTTCTGAAGCACAGTCCCCAGATAGTGATCGCCTCTTTCCCAGGTGTGTGCTGATCTCTCCTTTATGCTTTCTGTTCTGCCTTATTATTGCTGTAATTGTAAATAACTATGAACTTTTTTTTTTCATTTTAGGAAGAAAGGGAATAAATTTTAATTGTTTGAGCACTATCTGCTAACATGTTCACAAGAACAACTAACTTATTCCCTAAAAATTCCACGCCAGTGTATGAAGGTGGCGGGGAGGGGAGAAAACAAAGACAAATGTGAAGATCTGGTGCCCAGGAAAAGGGAGGAAGGAACAAGATAGAATGACCAGTCACGTGGAAGCTAAATTGACAGCTAAAGCAACTCTGTTGGGAGCCTCCTCACTCAGACCCCTTAGGAGAAAGAGTCAGAGTCCCTCACATTTGGTCATCTCCATTTCTATTACTGTACCAGAAAGACACTTGGGGCTTGTTTTAAATCCTGCCTTTTGCATAATGTAATCTGTTATGAATTAAATTGTGCCTCTATGCCCTGAATAAAAGACATATTAAAGTACCAATTCTGAGTGCCTCACAATATGACCTTATTTCGAAAGGGCCATTGCAGCTGTATGGCTGAAGTTAAGATGAGGCCATACTGGAGTAGGGCGGACTCCCAATCCAATATGATGAGTGTCCATAGACAACTGTGTGAAGACTCAGAGACACAAAGAGAACACCCTGTTAACAATGAAGGCAAAAGTTGGAGTTATGCATCTGGAAGCCAAGGAATGCCACAGAGGTTGTCCACAAACCACTAGAAGCTGGGAATAGGCAAGAAAGGATTTCTCTACAGGTTTCAGAGGGAGCCTGGCCCTGCTGACACCTTGATTTCAGAGTCCCAGCTGTCAGAACTGTGAGACAATAGTTTCTGTTGTTTTTGCCACCCTATTTGTGGTGCTTTGCTCCGGCAGCCCCGGGACACCAATACAGCATCTTTTGTGTTATTATTTTCCTCAAGGATAACAATTGCTAAGCAACTTTCTAAAACACCTAAATCTCCAGAAATTCATTTCATTTTCCAAACAATCTTGTGTAATAGGTTAAATTATATGTATCATATTTTTTAATGAGAAAATTCAGGTACAGAAAAACTCTTGACTGTGTCCACTATCTCTCCCACTATCCTATTTGCTTTTTTGGCTCATAGCACTATTTGAATGTATCTTTTTTCATCTGTTTATAAATTTTTGTTTCATTTAATTTCACTGAGGAAAAGAGTTTATTGGTCTGCTTATTGCTGGATCTCTAGTTCTTAGAATAGCATCTGGCACATGGTTCACAATATACATGTATCAAATCAACGACTGGAAGGATCTAAGAAAGGATGCTTACATCTATTAAACACATTATATCAGGCATTTCCTTTCTGTACTTTTCACATTTTATCCTCCTACTATTTAAGAAAAAAATTGGTACCCATGATTTACATATGGAGAATTAATGCTCAATGGGTATGCACAGTTTGCCAATAACTACACAGCCAAGAAATGGCAAAAGTAGTCAGTCCTCACCAAACAATTCTCAAAAATGGGTTATGGTATTGCAAAATTTCATGGAGTGGAATTTGGCAATATCTACCAAAATGCCTCGAACAATTACTCTTTGATCCAGCAACCCCATTCTATAAATACATCTCAAACATACACAAGCAAATAGGAAAAGAGAAGGGCCAAAGACCACTCATGGCAGCACTATTTATAATAATAAAAGATGAGAAACAATCTAAGTGTCCAACAAAAGGGGGCTGGTTGCATAAATTTACTCTGAGTAAACTATGGAATATTGTCCAGCTATGAAAAAGAATGAGAAAGATCTCTATATACTACCATGAAGTGATCTGCAGGATATTTTAAACAAAAAAGTGAGATAAATTGCATACTGAAAAGAATCATTTCTATTTAGGTGAGGAAAGACTATAAATAACTATATATATGCACATGTATATATGCATGCATAATTTGTTCATATTTTAAAAATTAAAAATTGACAGATATAAAGCTAAAAAAGTTTTAAAGAAAGACAATGAAGGTAGAGAAAGGAAATAAGAAGCTAGAACTCTCAGAATGCCCCTTGTTTTATTGATTTATTTTTACATAGAGTCATGTAAATGTTTATACATTTAAATACAAAATTAAAACAAAAACAAAACTATAACCTCCTAAAACAAAACAAAAACAAAAACAAGTAAATTAGACTGTATTTAAAATGGGTTGCATGACCATGTCGTGACGTATTTTATTTAACACTTTAAAATACAGTATTTTTAGCTCAGTCATTGTGGAAAGCAGTTTGGCAATTTCTTAAAGAACTTAGAATTACCATTCAATCTAGCCATCCCACTATTGGGTATATACCCCCAAAAATGTAAATTGTTCTATCATAAAGACACATGCACACATATGTTCATTCACAATAGCAAAGATATAGAATCAACTTGAGTACCCATCAGCAGTGGACTGGATAAAGAAAATGTGGAATACACATGGAGTACTATGCAGCCATAAAAAAGAACAAGATCATGTCCTCTGCAGCAACATGGATGAAATTGGAAGCCATTATCATAAGCAAACTGACATAGAAACAGAAAACCAAATACCACGTGTTCTCACTTACAAGAGGGAGCTGAACATTGAGTACATACGGACACAAAGAAAGGATCAATAGCCACTGGGACTGACATGAGGGTAGAGGGTGGGAGGAGGGTGAGGATAAAAAAACTACCTAGTGGGTGTTATGCTTATTACTTGAGTGATAAAATAATCTGTACAGCAAACCCCCACAACACACAATTTACCTATATAACAAACCTGCACATGTATCCCTGAATCTAAAATAAAAGTTAAAAATAAAATAAATAAAATAAAATTCAGTATTTTGACTGTACTTTCTTACAGGGAGAAATTCTAAAAAGAGAAAACAAAACCTGCAAAGACATCTTAAACCAATTTCATCAATCTTATTATTAGTAATAATAAAATCAATTAATTGTATGAATGTTAGAAATGAATTTTTTTTTTTCTTCTGATGGAATCTAGCTCTGTCACCCAGACTGGAGTGCAGTGGCGCAATCTCAGCTCAGTGCAAGCTCCGCCTCCAGAGTTCACACCATTCTCCTGCCTCAGCCTCCCAAGTAGCTGGGACTACAGGCACCCTCCACCACACCCGGCTAATTTTTTATATTTTTAGAAGAGACAGGGTTTCACCATGTTAGCCAGGATGGTCTCGATCTCCTGACCTTGTGATCCACCCGCCTCGGCCTCCCAAAGTGTTGGGATTACAGGCGCAAGCCACTGTGTCCACCTGAAATAGTTTAACAGACATATTCAAGGATGAAAATAAAAGTGGTTAAGCAAAAATGGTGTATTGTAACCTTTGGATTGGAAGTATGCTGTAAAGTCATAATTTCTATCTCTGTCTACCGTGATAGCCTTAAAGCAATGACAAGAACAACCCCTAAATGCCCAAATTGTGTTCTCTAAATACTTGAAATGAACAAAGGATTCTTGGGGAAACGGACAATGCACTGTCTGGACTTAAAATGTACAAAATAAACCTTGGATAAGTTGTAATGCCAGAAAACAAAAATGCTATTGTATGCCAGTTACAGTGGTTCACACCTGTAATCCCAGCACTTTGGGAGGCCAAAGCAGGAGAATACTTTGAGTCCAGGAGTTCAAGACTAGCTCTTGACAAAAAGACACAAGGATCCAACTTAACGGGTTTTTCATTAGTCACAAATGGGATCATTTAAGCATCAAAAGGAAATGAATGACAGCATTGTGGTTGAAACATGCATATACAACAATCCATTAATTCATAATAATACCAAAAAAACTAATTGGTCTTCTTAAAAAGTAGCAAACCAATCTTCTCAGTATTCTGTAAATTAGTAAATAAAGGAAAAAATAGGTATTTCTCTTGTTTTACATGTCCAAAATTTATTTTAAGGTAGCTAAATAGTGGATGAAGAAAAGTTATTCTTATGGAAGAATTCCAGCTAATAAATACAGAAAGAATGATCTTAAATAATCACCATTTTGTAACCCTTAATGACAACAGATCTAAACAATAATTATCAATGACTACTGAAACCATGAAGATGAAAGATGGGTGAAGAATTTGTAATAACAGGTGAATCAGGCTGACAATCCCTGCATTCACTTGTATTAATATTAGTTTTCTGTTACTGGTCTAACAAATATCGCAAATTTAGCAGCTTACAACCACACAAATTTATTATCCCATGGTTCAGAGGTGAAAAGTGTGGGTTAGCTTGACTGATTTATTTGCTTCAGGTTTTGGAAATCCCAATCAAGGTATCAGCCGGTCTTGGCTCTTAGAATCTGCTTCCAAGTTCATTCAGGTTGTGAGCAGAATGAATTTCCTTGCAATGGTAGGACCAAGGTCCCATTTCCATGCTGGCTGTCAGCCTGAGTACTGCCTAAGCTCTTAGAGGTTTCTCTTGGTTCTTATACACAGGACCCTATTTTTCACTGCCAGCAATGGCATATCAAATTTTTCTCATGCTTGCAAGCTCTGATTTCCACACCTACCATATTTCTCTTCTGCTTCTTTTGACTTCTGCTGGGAGAGGTTCTCTTCCTTAAAGGAGTCATGTGATTCAATTAAATCCACCTGGGTAATCCCTCCTAATCTTTATATTTTAAGGACTATAATCTTAATTACATCTACAAAGTCCCTATTGCCACATAGCATAACATATTCACAGTTCAGAATCAGGCTGCAGATGTCTTTAGAAAGTGGGGTCACTATTTAGCCTACCATACCACTCATCAATTTTAACCTTATTAAAGTGCGATTGATAACTGGCAATCATATGTCCCCTGATGCAATAGGTGGTACATGGTACCACCTTTGAATTATTTTTCCCCATCCTTGCCCCTAAAAAAGGATATAATCAAGCTTCTATGTCTATCTCACAGTTTTATAGTAAATTATGAGGATTAAAAAAACATGTTTAAATACTACATGATCTGATCGGTCAAATCTAATAGAAAATTCTAGACCAGGAACAGTGGCTCACGTCTATAATCCCAGCACTTTGGGAGGCTGAGGAGGGTGGATCATGAGGTCAGGAATTCAAGACCAGCCTGGTCAACATAGTGAAAATCCGTCTTTACTAAAAATACAAAAAATTAGCCGGGTGTAGTGGCAAGCACCTGTAATCCCAGGTATTCTGGAGTCTGAGGCAGGAGAATGGCTTGAACTCAGGAGGCGGAAGTTGCAGTGAGCCAAGATCATGCCACTGCACTCCAGCCTGGGCAACACAGTGAGACTCCGTCTCAAAAAAAAAAAAAAAAAATCTATACGGCCAATATCCAGGATCTCAACAAATAGACATCAGAAAAAAAAAAAAAAAATTAAAAGGATAGGAGAAGGTGGGTGGATATAAAGAGATTTATAAGACATTTTGATCAAATGAAATGGGTGGACTTTCTTTGGATCCTAATCTAATCAACTCAACTGTAAAAATATACTCATAAGGAAACACTGGGAAAACTTGAACACCTATTGATTTTAGATTGTGATAAAGAATTATTATCAACTTTGTTAATATTGTGGAATTTTGTGTATGATATTGTGGGTTTTTTTAAAGTTTTTACTTTTTAGACATACATATTATTGATGGTACAGTGATGTGATGTCTAGGATTTATTATAAAATAATCCAGGAAGAGAAAAAATACTGGTAGGAAGACATCAGTGAAACAAGATTGACCACATCTTAATAACTGTTCAATCTTTGTAATGGATACACAGAGGTCCACCATACTATTCATTTTACATTTGTATATGTTTGAAATTTTATATAATAAAATATCATAAAGGGGACTCATTTAACTATATTTTATCACCTCTCAAAGTCATTTATATAAACCAGATTTCTACAGAACAATCACATGAAATACTTTGGCCTGGTCTACATAATATATCTCACATACAACCATATGTTACCACCTCACCACAGCATTGTATATCTTGAGTTACTGCAGTAGTCATCCACTGATTTCTGTTTTTACTTTTGCTCTTCACTGTTTTCCATATAATAGCTGGAATGATCTTTCTAAAACATAAATGATATCATGTGCTTCTTCAAGCTTGCCAATGGATTTCCATTGCATATCAGTAAAATCCAAAGTTTTAGCAAATCCTATAAGGTCCCATGTAATATAGCTTCTAGCTTGCTCTACAATTTATTTCTTATCTCTCATCCTCCCTTCCTAGCTCAATCCTTTCCAACCATCCTGGCCTCCTTGCTGGTTTGTCAAATAAGTGATGCCTGCCACAGGGCCTTTGCTTAGGTTTCTCCTTCCAGGAATATTCTTCCCTTAAATTCTCAAATTTATTCTAGTTCCTTCAAGGCTTATCTCAAACATTAACATTCAGAAAGTTATTTGACCATTCTTTCCCAACATCCTTCAAGACTTACATCAAATATGAACACTGCAGAGAGTTATTTGACCGTTCTTTCCAAAAGAGCAACCAACAATCCTCTAAATCCCTTTATCCTTCTTGATTCTTCATCATAGAAATCACCATTTGTGTTACATTTCCTTTATTTTGTGTCTTTTTCATATGATAAATATAAGCTTCATGAAAACACAGTTTTTTTGTTCAAAACCCTATTCCTGACATCTAGAGTAGAGCCTGGTGCTCAAAAATTGATTCTTTAAATAAATATTGATTAAATGAGAATTAGAATGTGGTCTCCTTATCCCAAGCCATAGTACGAGGTCATTTGGTCATTTTTTCTTCCATTTTTAGTATTTCCATTAACTAATATTAAAGGAACATAGAAAATTCTAGGTGTCTATTAAGTAATGGTGACAATGTTAAGACACAAACAAATTTCTACATGAACTTAATAGCTATTCAGAGGTATTAAACCAGAGAAAATAATGTATCACCTGGGAAATTCTCTAAAGATGGTTTTCCATTAGATGTGTTTTAGAATTCTTCACCTAAATAAGGAAACTGTAGAAATTCAAGATTTCCTTCTTGATTGTGAGGTCAAGCACCCAAATTTCACTTTGATTAGCTAGAGTATTGCAGTAAGATACAATTTTAAGGTTTAATCATGTAGAGAAGAACCGCTTTCTCCCCTTGGTTCACAACCTTAGGCAAAGTTCGGACTTTCCTTAAAATGCAAAAACTGCTCATCGCTCAGTTTTCACCCACATCTCCTTGAGCTTTGGATTCTTGCTTTGTATTTTCCCTTTGTACAAACTGTCTGTTTATTTTTATCCACAGGCTTGTTACCCAGCTTTTACCTTTAAGCAGTGACATTTTAAGGTAAACCTGAAATTAAACTGCACATTAGCAGAGAATTTGGCAGACATAATATATAAATAATTGTATCTCAGATTTTTTTAATGCTCTCATATTTACTTATCCTCAGGTTGAAGAATTTAAAGCATATATATTTTAGTGGAAATACATATATTTTTGTTAATTTTGTGTGGTACATGACTTGCAATCACTGAATGACAAGTGTGCACTTAAAATCAGATATATGTCAAAGCAAAGGTTGTTAGAAAAACAGCAGATTTTCAGATGTACTAATAAGAAGTAATGTTTCTGCAGACCCATAAAGTTTACAAGGGACCTTTTTTCTTTTAGTTTTTTATTTTTAATTTTATTTTTTGTAGAGACAGGGTTTCACCATGTGGCTCAGGTTGGTCTTGAACTCCTGAGCTCCAGTGATCGTCCTGTCTTGGCGTCCTTAAAGTGCTGGGATTGCAGGCATGAGCCACTGCATATAGTCTTTCTTGTGAGATACTATTTCTTTCTGTAGCCTGGACCCCTGTTAAACTGCATCACTGTCTGTCAGAACTAGAATAGAGTTACTGTTAAAATGTCTAGACTGTATTCCCAATCAACCTGTTCACTTACTACCTGTGTGATTAAGAATGCTCTCTACTTCTATGAAATAGAAATGACACTTGCATACTTACATTAATTGAGGTGATGTTTCTAAAAAGAGCTCAAGCGAGAACCAACTATACAACAACAACAATAAAACAAAACTGCAGACATGTTTACTTGTTTCACTCCATTCTGTTAATTGCCATGTTTCTTTTCATCACTTCAATAGAAATGCCTATGAAAGCAAACTGTATCCCTTTTATCATTTCCAATGTCTGGTCCGTGCTGTATGCACATCTGCAATCTACTGATTTATGGACCTTTCACTAAACCTTAGAATACCACTTCTTTCCAGTTATTTGGTCTCCAACACCAGCCTCTTAAGATTAGAGTAGCCGTTATAAATGAGGCTTTGTAGCAACCTAAAAATAACTTCACAGCATCCACAAAGAGACTCTTCATCAGTTCCTGCTTCCACTGTGCAGAAATGACCACATCAAAAAGCTCTGTTAGTGAGTGACTGTCTATGTGACAAAGTACATAGCATTTTTAGTATACATCTTGTTTGAACTGCAAAATATCTTCAGATGCTCACGTAACTCATAGCTGTCTTAGAACGAAGTAGCATCCAAGTACCACTTACTCTTATAGTTCTACACCAAACACTCACCTCTTTGCCATGTGAGAGGGTCTTGGCCTAAGCTATTCTTAAACACTGTGAAATAAAAACTGCCACATCCCCGTGTTTACTGAGTTCAGAGCATTGTTTTTTGGTATATGTCCCCCAAAAATAAAAATAAAAGCAAAACCAAAAACACGTGAGGTCGTCAAATAATTTTTTAAAATGTTGCACGTTTAAGAATCTTCTTGAAAAGTCACATGTTTATTTGTATATTTAAAACTCAGAATAGACCCACATTAAAGAAATGTTTTAACTTCATTTAGCATAATGATTTGCAGACATTGGATAGATATTACTAGGTCATATTAAAGAATTACTGTTACTGTTGTTAGATGCAAGAATGTCTATGATGGATGCTGTGATGAGCCATCCTGATCCCCCTTCAGAAATAAGAAGATTCCCTCCACAGCTCAGGGTACTGCCGGCTGACAGCCACCTGCTGTTTGCCTCTCCAGAAATTGCCCTCAAACTGCCCTAGGCCAAAGAAAGACACACTCCTTAAGATTATTCTCATTTCCTAGTGACAGGATGGTCCATAGGGGAGTATTATGGGACTATTAAAGCCCAGCCTTCTCTTCCAGACCCTGGACAAATAATAAGAATTCAGCATTGCAGTCTTCCACCGAGTTTTTGGTTGTTTTTTTTTGTTTTTTTGTTTTTTTTTCTTTTTTATCAGGAGTCTTGCTTTGTCGCCAGGCTGGAGTACAGTGGCGCGATCTCAGCTGGCTGCAAGCTTCACCTCCTGAGTTCATGCCATTCTCCTGCCTCAGTCTCCTGAGTAGCTGGGATTACAGGCGCATGCCATCATGCCCCACTAATTTCTGTATTTTTAGTAGAGATGGAGTTTCTCCATGCTGGCCAAGCTGGTGTCCAACTCCTGAGCTCAGGCAATCTGCCCCACCTCGGCCTCCCAAAGTGCTGGGATTACAGGCGTGAGCCACCGCCCGGCCCAAGCCGAGTCTTTTCTAGGTATTACCTAGCAGCCCAACTTCTCCCTCGTCCTGGCCTTGCTTCCTATCATTCCCTCTTGCAGATGCAAATCCTGCAAACCACTCCTAATAAACTTTCTGTTCACTACTCTGCATCTCAGAATTTGCTTCCCAGGAAATGCAACTCACAACAATGGCATTGGGGGGGATATAGGTACTCTATTAGAGATATTCCCTGAAAAAGGTAAAGATGAGACACCATGAGGTCTGAAAATTGCAAAGAAATAAGAGGAGAGAAATAGAGGAAAAACAATTGGCAAAATGTGAATAATTGTTGAGACTGAGTGATGAGCATATAAAAGTTCATTGTAACATTATTCTTTTATGTGTGCTTGAAAGTCTCCTTTATAAAATACTTTGAAAATACTGTTTATCAAACTTGCCAGAAAATCATCTTTACAAGTAATAGGATTATCATCTTGGGACAAATTCGATGCTCCTTTGTTCCTAACTAGTGCCTAAATGAGCCAGGGAAAGTTTCGCCAATCACTTCCTATGGCACAGAATAATTCTACTCTCTCCGCGTCTGAGTTTTTCAGATGAGCCTCATTAATGCTAATGAAAATGTCACAGGTGCTAATGAACAGCTAGTACTCTTTAACTCCACAGACAACTAGCCAAGGTGGCTGCAGAAACTTGGAAATAAATTGTTGTCAGATGGTACACCCACCCTTAGAGGTAACCTAAATGTGCAGAGTTTGTTGGACTGGGAAAATTCCCCAAGATATAGGAGAGGGAGTAGAATCAGTTCAAGAGCCTCAGGAAAGTAGACCAAAGAAGCAGAGCCAATTAACTATCGGAGCTACTATTCTATTCGGACAGTTGGAAACCGAGAGCTGTAATTACTTCTCATTTACAACATTAGCCTTCCTTGAAATCCTAAGGAATGGCCTTTGGGCTGCTCTACAGGACTTCGTAAATCAGAAGAGGAACACAGCTCCTTTCCTCTCAGACCTGAATAGCCCACGATGAATCTGTTACCAAGTCACAAATGGATGAAAAATACTATTAATAATGGAGAGCAACCAGGTTTGTTATTTGGGGCTTCTTCCCTTAATTAAGACTCGCTTCTTTGAGTAGCCCAGAGTGTTTGGCTCCTATTCACCAAGCCATCTGCTCTGCCTTCATTTTCTCCCCCTCCCAATCCTCCCAGAGGAATCTTTTAAGCTTCAACACATTCGCAGACCTGCTCTGAACTGAATTTGCATTTCCAACTCGATCTATTTTAAGGTTTCTTTTGTGAACCTAATGGCTATCTCTAGTCACTTTTCCACCTTCAGGGACTGCTGGCATCTCCTCTGAAGACTCCCCAGAGGGCCCACTTCTCCCTCAGGGCTTCCGTCTGACGCAGGCAGACACTCTCCACCACGGAAACCATCTGGCACAGGAGCATCGGGTAGAACTTTTTACCTTTATCCTTTAGGACTCAGAAGAAACTGGTTCTTTCAGAACCTTCTCGTTTTCTTTCTCCTTATTTTCACAGATAAGCCACTCACTCAAGAACACCTTTGGGCTGGGAACTGGGAAGCCTCCCCCTTGTTCCAGTTGATTTCCTGACTTACGTAACCCTGCTCCCTCCCCCTCACTTCCTTCCGGATGCCTCACTCCCCTCACCTTCCACACTCCAGCCAGCTAGGTTTCACTTCAGGCCACAACACACAAAGCTTGTCCCCTTCCTTCCTAGAGACTTCACACTGTGTTCCCTCTCCCTTAAAATATCTTCGCAGCCACTGTCCTATGGTTGGTTCCTTCTTACAATTCACATCTCAGCCTGAATGTCACCTCCTCAGAGATGCCTTCCCTGACCAGTCAAACTGAAGTGGCTACCTGGCCATTTTCTTTCTTTTTGTAAAAAGATTTTTAGAGAGAAGGTTGCTATGTTGCCTACGCTGGACTTGAACTCCTGGGCTCAAGTGATCCTCCTACTTCAGTCTCCCGAGTGGAGATTACAGGCACGGACCACTGTATCAGGCTTCACCTGGTTTTAATGGTCTATGCAGCACTGATATTTTTATTTATTTTCTGTTTTCCTCACTTCCAACAAGTATGGAAGTTCCACAAGACAAGAGACGTCTTCCCGCTCTTGCTCACTGCTTTCCAACTGTTTCGGAAACTACGTCAGACATTTGGTGGGTGCTTAATAAGTATTTGTGGAATTAATTTTTTATTGCATCCTTATAACCCTAAAGGTGCCCATTACTACTCCCTTTCGACAAAAAAGTAAAGGAAGATTCAGAAGTTAAACATCATGCCCAAAGTCACTCATGTCTAGTAAGAAACAGGTGCAGGATCCTGGCTGATGGCTAACCCTACATCCTCTGACAGTCAGCCAGGTCTGAGAGACCTTGGGTGAGATATAACGATGTGTGGAGATTTGTCTCCAAATTCTATAAATGCAGTTTTACTTTGTACCTGGAATGTATGACCTACAAGGCGTCTTAAAAACCATTTAATTGTATATCACTTGTACTAAGAAACAAGCCAACCCACAAAGGGAGAATGGGCAAAGGCAAACATGTGGTCAAGGCAAACCTCAAGCTGAGCTCTGCTGATTCCTGTTCATGTCACAAGCCACCAAGTATAGCTACAGCTGTCGTGCCCCGCCCAGAGGTGCTGGGAGAGGAGGTGGCTGGAGCTGGAAACAAACAGCTGTGCAAGCCCTGCGCCCCCACGCGCCTGCCCACAGGGGGCGCCATTCTCCGCTTTGCACCTAATGAAGCTGCCTGCCATCTCTTCATTTACTTGCTTCCTTGAAAACACTGATAATGTAGAAATAAACTGTTTCCAGTCTCCTGGACACACACAGTATTCAGAAGAGTAGCTGAAGGTGGTGCAAAGTTATTCATCTGAGAGGGATGCTGACCCAGGTAGTTGCTGACTCATCATTTCTCTGTTTTATTAATGGATGAATCTAAATATAAAATATCGTAAGCAAGCACCAATCTGGGAGTTCAAAAAGATGAAATAATATTATACCGAGGGTGCTTGAGTTTATGCGCCTTCTGTGTCCAGCATTTTTCTCTCGTTCTCTCTCTTCCTTAAAACACTCTTACCCAAAAATAAAATCCCACTTGTGAATCCTCAATATCTAATGAATAAGAAAATAAT
The DNA here is from genome assembly GCF_003255815.1 of Theropithecus gelada. Lineage (NCBI taxonomy): Eukaryota > Metazoa > Chordata > Mammalia > Primates > Cercopithecidae > Theropithecus > Theropithecus gelada. The sequence continues at coordinate 21,118,398 of NC_037672.1, forward strand.
TAGAATAGGCCGAGACTCTTCTAACTTTAAGGATGCTAGAAAAAAGTCTAGAATAAAATGTTTCAAATTTATCTTTTGGTGGTGGGGAACAGGGGATCCTTTTTTTTTTTTATTTTTTTTTCTGCCTATTTCTGTAGTGATTTCCTATAGGAAGCATGTATTACTTTTCTGGTAAAGGAGGAAAAAGCCTGTATTTTTTGAAAAGAGAGTGAAACAGGAAGGCAAAACTGTAGGTAACAGCTACTGGCCAGGTTCTGGAACCACACACAGAGTTGGCTTCAGCAAGCTGAACAGGAAAAAGTACTACAGGTTAAAGCTTTTGCCATTCAAAACAGGAATAAGACTGTGGGTCCTTCCTGTGTGACAGCAGGAAGACGGCAGGACCTGGAACTGGGAGGAAAAAACACCCAGACCCAAAAGAGGGAATTCTTTTTATAAGCACCTTTGATTTGGATGGCAGGCACATCGCTCTGTTTCAAAAGAAGTGTCGCTGGGCTCTGACTCAATGCCTTCCGGCAGGTGGCCGGGACCAGCAGGCCACTTGCACATCACTAGGCTCTGTTTGTTTTCTTTGTGCTGGACTTTGCCTGTCTCCTATAAAATAGGAGGGGAAGGAGTCTGGGAATGGTTCAGAGATACACCCCAGAGAAAATCGTGTATCAAAAGGAAATAATAAAGTCTAGAAAGACCCAGGGAAGGGAGGAAAGAAAATGTGTGCTTGCACTTTTAAAGAAATGGGAAAAGTTACTCTTTTGCTTTTGTATTTGTAAACATTTTTCTCTCCTTCCTTCCTACTGCCACCACCCTCTAAAAAAAGTCTGAAAGCAAAATTCCTCTCACTGAGCTGTGCCCAGGGCTGGCTTCAACTTCTCCAGAACACCCAAGGTGGCCTCGGTGGGAGAAAAGAGGATGTCAATCAGCTAGGATTTCATTGTCCCCTGAAATCTAGTCTGAGACTCCGGTACCTTCCTGGGGCATCTAGCAACAGGGAAAGCATGTAGATGTGTTCAAGAAGACACACCAAGGGGTTTGCTGGAGAAGCAAGTCCAAGACCAGAATTTACAATCCCAAAGCTAGAAGTGAGGAGTCAGGAAAAGGCAAAGGGGAAAATGCAGGCTTTTTCTTTGGAACAGGGCTTTACCTTGGACGCAGTTGCACAGAACTGACTCTACTTGAGCGCCGGCGCCGTGACATGTGGGTAGCGGCACTGGCGTTAAAACTAGTTCCAAGGACAGATTCCATGTTGACTACTTTAGCCGGGTGGTCCAAGTGAGCTTTACATACTTCAGCAAGAGGGCCCTGTAAGAGGGGAAGACAGTCAGGCCCAGAGAGAATGTAAGGGCTTAGGAGACTCATTGATTCATTTCCTTCCATGAGTTTTATGTGTGACTTTGACATATTGGGCCAGGCACCAGTACAATGCAATCACCCTTCCCACCCCTGGACCCGCTAATCAAGAAGACAGACATTAATCACATACAAACCTATACAAAGAAGTCAAAATTAAAACTACAGGAATTGATGGGAAGTTTTGGGGGTTTAGAAGGTCAGTTCATTAGAGCCATCTCCTCACTATCTGAGTTCTTACTTATTGAAAGATGCAAAGCATCTAGGCAGATGGGGACTGACAAAAACTAGGCTGGAGTACAGCATTAGGTGTGCAGCAGCAATGGCTGCCTTGCTATGGCTTTCCTTGGGGAACACTGAGCTGGAGAAGAGGCTCTTCCTCAGTATTCTTGCACTGAACAGATGTGGAAAGGAAACAGGGGCCCCAAAAGACCTGCACCAGTGACTACCAGACACCAGCCAGACAACTCACCCCACTTCCTGGGGGCAAAGAGTAAAGGCAAGGCCACTGGCCAGGACTGTGGAGGGAAAACTCCTCCTCTTCAAGTACAGGGGTGGGAATGTGTCTCTCCCCTACTTTCCCTGTGTTTATTTTCCTACCTTTTTGGGCTTGACCACTGAGTCAGTCATCAGCCAGGGCTAGGTGGCTGATTATTTCTTCAGGACTCAGCAAACTCTCTGTGCCGTCTAGCTCCTGCCTTCGTAAGTCCAGAACTCAACACCAACTTCTGCTCTTTGGGTATACTCCTGGGTACCTTTAGGGCACTTTAGGCTTTGTCCCACCATCTCCGCCAAAAGGTGACCACTCTGCACCTACTTTCTATTTGATATTCCATCCCAAATGTTATCCATATATTAACAAAATCTACCACCATTTATGGGTAGAGCCACTGTTTGGGTATTGGAAATATAAATCCTTGGCCACAGCTTAGGAGGTTAACATAGCCAGATCTACACTCAGGCCATGTGCCCCGCTAGCCACGTGGATTATCACAAATCCATAAAGAATGGTTTCTCCCTTGTCCCTCGCTGCAAATTCTAAATAAAAGCCTCTCCTGGGCACCACTAACACTAGAAGTGCTAACACCAGAAATCTCTGCCACACACATGGAACTTTGTTGTAGCGTCAACTTCTGACTTACAGACTTGGCAGAAAAACATGTAAACGCTAAACATAACTGTTCTGCCCACTTTCTCATAAAGGTATGATCTTGGAAAGTATCTCTTTTCCTTATAATCAATTTTTTAAGAATGGTGTCTGCTCTTGGGGACCTCAGATTTAGTACTGCTGAACATAGTACTATAAAATTATGATCTTCATAGTTTTCAAATATTCTCCTCTGTGTGAATCACCATACAGTGTAGTGGTATGAACTTCAAAAAGTCAGAGCTAATACGCAGAATAGAAGCGTGAACTCCACACAGCCTGAGCTAACACACAGCATAGTCATGTGAACTCCACACAGCCTGAGCTAACATGTAGGGTAATAGCGTGAACTCCACACAGCCTGAACTAACACACAGGGTAGTAATGTGAACTCCACATAGCCTGAGCTAATACACTGCGTAGTTATGTGAACTCCACGCAGCCTGAGCTAATATACCATGTAGTAATGTGAACTATACACAGCCTAAGCTAACATGCAGGGTAGTAGTGTGAACTACACACAGCCTCAGCTAACACACACACGATAGTAGTGTGCGTGCTAATGAGTGTGAATGGATACACAGAGTGGTATATAAACTGACAAACAGCGTGAATTATATAGTGTAATTGTGTACACAACTACACCATAAAATAGTTTAAACTATTACCTCACAAAGTAGGAGGAACTCCCACACACAAGAGTAGGAAGCACCCTCAGTATCACAGAGTGCATTCACACACAGTGCCACCCAGTACCTCCCTGCACAGATCACATGATCTTTGAAACTATTCTATAGACCCAAAGTTATTCCAAAATAAAATTTTAGATCAAAGAAAACCTTTTTGTTGCACTGTCTTAAAGTTTACAAATATTGTCCTCTTCTAGCAGCCTATTACAATCACACTTATGGCCTATTATTCCAAAATAATGACTGTAGTATAACTTCAAATTTGATTCTGAGCTTCCTCGTTGAGAAGTGTAAAACAAGCAATTACAGAATGCTTAGTATTGAGAAGAAGGAAATTTCCTAGTTCCTTAACACAACCAAAGCCTTAACCAGAAAAATAGTCTCAAATAAGCCTTTTTGAATGGGCTATCAAGTGTTGTGGAGAGCAATGTTCTCAGAAGCATTTTTACAACAAATGCAATGATAAATTTCAAAAGTTTCCTTGAAGTGACCTTCCACAGAAGCTGAAGTAAGGCTGAACAACAATTCTGAGAAGAGCATTCTGAAAAAGGTGAAACAAGCTCCTGTTAGGTATGTCACTTCCTGGTGGTTCAGCCACTTACAGAGATAGAATACAGATTGCCAGGGAGAGTAGGCAGAATACATGTTCTATACACGACTCCTAGCAGCATCGCTTCCTTCAGCAGGGCTTTTGCTTGGAGCTGGAAAGCAGAGAGTTCAAAGTTGACTCTAATATAGACAGCAATACCAAGATTGTGAGTAGCCGCTTGGAGACATCTCCCTTGAGTTCATATACAGTTATCAAATGAAGAGACATTTTACAGGATTGTGTACGGGAAAGAGAAACCTTTTGAGTAAGCCAGTTGTGGGAAAAAACAATCTCACACTAATTAATTGGTAAGGCAATGAGCAAGTTACTCAGCCTCTTTTGATGAGGAGAATAATAACTACTTTGTAGTGTTCTTGTGAGCAACTAGAAATGTATCTGGCCAATAATGGCTATAACTTAAAACTATTGCATGATGCTCACCTGCACATTTTAAGCCCTTTAGAGATATAATCTTCTTTAAGCTTTAAAACCATCCAATGTTTTTAGTAGACAAAATAATTCTTTTGCTATAAAGTTCAAAAATAGAAAAAGCTACTTGACAGCGTTAGAAATTAGCATAGTGATGACTCTTGTGGCTACAAGGAAGCATGGGAGACTTCCTGAGATCATGGTTGTGTTCTGTTTTTTTACCTGGTGTGTTCACTTTCTGGAAATTCATTGAGCTGGACACATGATTTATATACGTTTTTGTCAGCTTTTATTTTAGATACAGAGGGTATATGTGCAGGTTTGTTACATGGGTATATTGTACTCAGGTAGTGAGCATAATACCGAATAAGTAGTTTTGTGACCATGCCCCACTTCCTCCTTCTGCCCTCTAGTAATCTGCAGCGTCTATTGTTCCCATGTTTATATCCATGGGTGCTCAGTGTTTAACTCCCACTAAAAAGTAAGAGCATGCAATATTTGGTTTTCTGTTCCTGTGTTAATTTGCTTATGATTATGGCCTCTAGCTTCACCCATGTTGCTACAAATAACATGATTTCATTCTTTTTTTATGGCTATGTAGTATTCCATGGTGTATATGTATGCATTTTCCTTATTCAATCCACCATTGAGAGGCACCCAAGTTGATTCCGTGTCTTTGCTATTGTGAATAGTGCTGTGATGAACATACTCATGCATGTGTCTTTTTTTTTTTTTTTTTTTTTTGAGACGGAGTCTTGCTCTGTCACCCAGGCTGGAGTGCAGTGGCCGGATCTCGGCTCACTGCAAGCTCCGCCTCCCGGGTTCATGCCATTCTCCTGCCTCAGCCTCCCGAGTAGCTGGGACTACAGGCACCCGCCACCTCGCCCGGCTAGTTTTTTGTATTTTTTTAGTAGAGACGGGGTTTCACCGTGTTAGCCAGGATGGCATGTGTCTTTATGACAGGATGATCTATATCCTTTGGGTATATACCCAATTATGGGATTGCTGGGTCGAACGGTAATTCTGTTTTAAGCTCTTCAAAAAAATCGCCAAGCTGCTTTCCACAATAGCTGACCTAATTTCCATTCCCACCAGCAGTGGATGAGTGTTCTCTTTTTGCTGCAACCTTGCCAGCATCTGCTATTTCTTGACTTTTTAGTAACAGCCATTCTTATTGATACGAGATAGTACCTTATTGTGGTTTTAATTTGCATTTCTCTAATGACTGGTGATTTTTTTCATATGCTTGTTGACCACATGTATGTTTTCTTTTGAATCATATCCACTTTTTAATGCGGTTGCCTGCTCTTCACTTGTTAATTTATTTAAGCTCCCTATGGAAGCTGGATATTAAACCTTTGTTGGATGCATAGTTTGTGCATATTTTCTGCCATTCTTTAGGTTGTGTATTTAGTCTGCTGATCATTTCTTTTTCTGTGCAGAAGCTCCTTAGTTTAATTAGATCCCACTTGTTAATTTTTGGTTTTGTTGCAATCGCCTTTGGAGATTTAGCCAAAAATTTTTGGCAAGGTTTATGTCAAGAAGACTAGTTCCTAGATTTTTTTCTAGTATTTTTATGGTTAAAGTTCTTACATTTAAATCCATCTTGATTTTACTTTTGTATATGATGAAAGGTAAAGGTCTAGTTTTATTCTTCTGCATATGTCTAGCCAGTTAACCCAGCACCATCTGTTGAACGGGGAGTCCTTTTCCTTGCTTATTTTTGTTGGCCTTATCAATGATCAGAGTGGTTGTGTGAGGCTTTGAGTTTCCTATTCTGCTCCATTGGTATATATGTCTGTTCTTATACCAGTACCATGCTGTTTTTGTTACTGCAGCCTTATAGTATAGTTTGAAGTCAGGTAGTGTGATGCCTCCAGCTTGTTCTTTTTGCTTAGAATTGCTTTAGATATTGCTTTTTCTTTTTTTGGCTCCATATGCATTTTAGAATAGTGTTTTCCAATTCTGTGAAGGATAATCTTGGTAGCTTGATAGAAATGGCAGTGAATCTGTAAATTTGTTTGGACAGTATGGCCATTCTAACAATATTGACTCTTCCAATCCATGAGCATGGAATATTTTTCCATTTATTTGTGTAATCTCTGATTTATTTCAATTTGTTTAATGTAGTTCTCTTTGTTGAGATATTTCACATCCTTGGTTGGCTATATTCCTAGGTATTTCATTTTCTTTGTGGCTACTGTACATGACATGGTGTTCTTGTCTTGATTCTCAACCTGGGCATTATTGGTGTGTATAAATGCTACTTATTTTTGTTATTAATTTTGTATCCGATAAGGTTACTTAAATCATTTATCATTTATAGAAGCCTTTTGATGGAGTGTTTGGGGTTTCCTATGTATAGAATTATGTCATCAGTGAAGATAGTTTGACTTTTCCTGTTTGGGTACCTTTTGTTTCTTCCTCCTGCCTGATTGCTCTGGCTAAGACCTCCCGTACTAAGTTGAAAAGGAGTGGTGAGAGTGAGCATCCTTGTCTTATTCCAGTTCTCAAGGAGAATGACCACCCAATATTTTCAATATCTCATTTCTTCAGATAAAAAAACAGAGGCTCATAAAGTGAAAATAACTCACTTAAAGGCACAAAGGTAGTACTGCTGAATACATACCCCAGCTCCAACAACTACTAGCTATGTGACCTTAGGTAAGTTATTTAAATTCCGTGCATCTCAATTTCTGTATTCATGAAATGGGGATAACAATATTACCTTCTTAAGGTTGTCTTGAGGATTAACAATAGATGCAATTAATAATACATGTAAAAATGAATGCCACGTGTCTAGAACAATGCCTAGCACACAGGAAAGTCCTCAGTGATGGCTAGATTTTTATAGCATGTGAAAAATCAGATGAGAAGGTGTTAAATCTGACATTATAGAAACAGAGGCAATTACATAAGGAGGGTTTCCTCAGATCAAAAGCTACCTGAGGTTTGACTGGAAAGTAAGTTGCAATAAAACTAGACTTTTCCTATAGAAGCAGCAGGATATCTTATGTAATATATCACTGACACTTAATACAGTCTCCAATATCATATGAATCATATTCACCATCACCAATGAACATTTTTTAGTCCTTATTGAATCATAGCATCAATCAAAGAACTTAGAGACCAGCGGATGTACAATACCAAGGGTCCCGCATTTGCAAGGTTAATGCAACCATGGAAGGTTCTATTTCTGCTTAAATATTATAGGAATGATCATGAGGAATGATCATGTACCATTTTCACTATTTCTGTCTTATATTCATTTCACCTATTTTAACATTATAAGTTTTCTCTAAGTTGAGCCAAATTTTTATCAATTCAGGCTCTATTGAACCACTAAAAATGAGTACCATCCACAGTGACTTTCTGCCTATGTGACCATGACATCAAGAAAATCAAGATACTAAAATAAATGAGAGTTAATAAAAACCAAGTAGTAGGCTTACATTTTAAAGAGACCATTGAGCTAGGCACTTACCTGCATTTGAAGTCCAAATACAGCTGGAATCCCTTCTATATTTCCCTTCATGTGATGCTTCAACTTTAATTTCTACAAGGACAGAATAAACATGATTTCCCAGAGCCAATTATTTTATCTTTATACTCAGATTAATCATGAGACCATTGTGTCATCTCAATAAAATAGCCTCGGCTTGCCTGTATTATGTTGACTATACACACACACACACACACACACACACACACACACACACACATATACATAATATATTTGCTTTTGTCCAGGGTTCCTGGCTCGTAACTCCCATAGCCTTTGTTACAGTCTTTCTTATAATGTTAGGGCAATTTGGGCCTCAAAAAGCAGGTCTCAGAAAACAGAATCTTTTTTTCTGAACTTCTCTGGCTTCTTTTCACCTACTGTTTTTTTTTCCCCTCACCAAGATGGGGAGAAATATTATCTCGCCTTTTTGTCTTGGAGCTTGCCATAAGGAAATTTTCTGAACTACTTTGTATGATTATGGATCCTAAGGCCCTCATTTCAGAAGAGGTCCTGCCCCATACGCTGGAGGAGGGAATGCTGCATGGAGAGGCCAAGAAGAATCTGAACAGATCTTGTTGGTTTTCTGTGTCTATCGTACCCTCCTTGTCCAATCACATTTCTACACAGTTGCCCATGCTTCAGTCATGCCTATCCAATGCAAAAGGACGGGATAGAAAGCTTCTGGGATAACTGAACACAGGGAGGTTCCTGGAGGGTGGAACACCTGGGACAGTGTGGAAACCCCACTGCCCCCACCATACCTTGCTCCAGGTATCTCATCATCTGTATCCTTTGTAATATTCTTTGTAATAAGCTGGTAAATGTGAGTGTTTCTCTGAGTCCTGTGAGCCACTCTAACAAATTAATCAAACCCCAGGAAAGGGTCATGTGAACACTGATTTATAGCCAGTCAGTCAGAAGCACAGATCAAACAACCTGGGGCTCAGGCTTGACAGCAGAAGAAAGGGGTGTACTCTTGAGAATGAGCTCTCAACCTGTGACACCTGATATTATCTCCAGGTAAATAGTGTCAGAAATGAATTAGAGCACACCCAGCTGGTGTCTGCTGTGCAGCTGATTGCTTGCTTGAGATGTGGGGAAAAACCCACACACATGTGGTCACAGAAGTAGTCTATGTTGATTGCTATCAAGTAAGACAATAGAAAAAAAAAAACAGTTTGTGTCTTTTCCACTGATACTGCCCAACTCAGGTCAATTTTCTTGCTATATTCTTACAAAATCTAAATTGCTATTATACATACATTTTGACCTAGGTACCTCCAGTCTCTCTTTGGACACAGAATTCCACTGTTCCGAAATTTAAAATATATTCTATTATAAAAGAAAAATTTATCAGAAATACTTGTCATATTATTTATCAAAGCAATGATTTATTACAGAGATAGCAAATGTGTAACACACAGACCATCACCCTCTCCTATGTTGCTCACGGCAGATATGGCAAATCAACCATATTTACGACTCCATTCTGTTGAGCTTGACACCATCTCAGCCTTCAACTCAAATAGCACTATAGTAAGGAACAAGGTGTAGCACAAGATTCACAGAAGAAACTGAGATGTTTTCTATTTTTCATCACCTATTTGCTATCACCCATTTGTTTGATCAAAAGCAGCCCTTATGCTACACAGTTGCTTCCCTGTCCTATTGTTCCCTCTGGGCAGGCCCAATCTGTCAGGGCCTGGAGAACAATCCTAGCTGCCAAGAGAGTGCAGATGCACCTTTTATAGTTCAGTATTCTGGGTTCCTCCCAAGCAGCATTATCCATGTGAACCATACACTAGAACATGGATATGACACTGCACTATTTATTTCCTGCAATGATTCCAATCTAAGGTCAGCATCAAAAGAGAAATGTCAGCTATATGTGGACAGTCTCTCCAGAACTCAGGATCAAGTACGTCTTTTCATACTAAGTCAAATCCTTCCCTTTTTGCTAGTGGTGAGAAATTCCTCTCTCCAGATCTTCCCTCAGGGGGGGAACTAGAGAAACCACATGTGGCCCCCATCTCTAATCTTTACTTCAATAGGAACTGGTTTTCCTCTTATAATGTTTTTATAATAATATGATACCTTTGAAAATCAGGGCAACAAGGGCGGCATAAGCACTGAGGAAAAGCCATGTGAGGACACAGTGAGAAGACTAACTCACTTTGCTCATATTTTTTTCTGTGCCCTCTGTGACTCTTACCTGTTTGGTTAAAAGTATGCACACTATTTAAGCTAGCCTGTTTTATATCTCTCCCTCCATGAGTCATAACCTGAACATTTTCCCCAAAAAACTTCCTATATTTACATCCTTGAGGCTTTCCCCCACTTTCTATGTATTAGCATTGCTCTGATCAACACCTGTCACTCATCACAAATAGCTGGTGCTAGAAAGAGGCTGCTGGCCCCTTCTCTTCTTCACCACCAGCATCCAAAGATTCCACCCCATGATCCTTCGCTGCCTGCTTCCTGCCCTGGGTTTCCTCTCTTCACTACTACTCATTTGACTGGCTTCAGACTCACTGTATTAGATCATATATGTGATGTTGCCCTTGTGTCAACAATCCAGCCATGCCATTCTACTGAAACAACAATGTGTACTTGCCCGTAGGACTATGCCAATGGTTGTTTGCAGGGGTAATATTTGTAACAGGGATAATTTAAAAAAAAGGAAACACTGTAAGGGTGAGGCAAAGATGCCTAGTTTTTAATGAAGCAAGATGTGTCAGCTTTTGAGCCATCTGGGCCCTACAAATCCCCTAAAGGATAAGACTGTCTTTCCTACTGGTATCCTTCTGGTTCACTCAGCTCTAGCCACGTGGGTCTCATTGCAGTTTCCAGAACATAGTACCACCTCTGGGTTTTGCACATGGAATTCCTTCTGCCTGAACTGCTTCTACCCTTCAGCACAGCTTGCTCCATCGTTCCTTCATGTCTCTATTCAAATAGAATGAAGGGATCTCTGATGGCCCCATCTAAAATATAAAATTTCATCTCTTCTACTTCTCACCACCCTTTCCTGCTTTACTTTACTCCTTAGCATGTATCACTATTTGTTACAGTACATATTTTAATAATACTTATTGATCTTGCTTATCTGTCCATCTCCCCCTCTAGAATGCAAGTCCTAGGAACAGAGAGATTTTGAACCTTTTCTTCACTACTGCATGCCAAGCACCTAGAATGGAGACTGACAATTTTGGCCAGTCCATACGTATTCGTTGAATGAATGAATAAATGAGCTCATACTAAAAAGTTAAAGCAGAAAGCAAAAATCTATTAGAATGTGTCTTAGCTTGGGCTGCTGTTACAAAATATCATAGACTGGGTGGCTCAAACAACAGAAATGTATTTCTCACAGTTCTGGAGGCTGAGAATTCCAAATCAACAGACCTGTAGATTTGGGAGCTGGTGAGGGCTGTCTTCCTTGCTTGCAGATGGCTGCCTTCTAATTGCGTCCTCACATAGCCTTTCTTCAATGCTTACTCCTGAAGGGACAGAGATCTCTGTCTTCCTCTTCTGATAAGGGTACTAATCCCTTTATGAGGATGCTACCTTCATGACCTAATGTAAAGATAATTAACTCCCAAGATCCCACCTCCAAATACCATCACATTGGGGACTAGGACTTCAACATATGAATTTTAAGAGGTGATATGGTTTGGCTCTATGTCCCTACCCAAATCTCACCTTGAATTGTAATAGTCATCATATGTCATGGGAGGAAACTGGTGGGAGGTAACTGAATCATGAAGGTGGTTTCCCCCATTCTGTTTTTGTGGTAGTGAATAAGTCTCACAAAATTTGATGGTTTTATAAACGGGAGTTCCCCTGCACATATTCTCTTGCCTGCTGCCATGTAAGACATGATTTTGCTCCTTGTTCACCTTCCATCATAATTGTGAGGCCTCTCCAGCCATGTGGAACTGTGAGTCGATTAAAACTCTTTCCTTTATAAAATACCCAGTATTGGGTATGTCTTTATTAGCAACATGAGAACAGACTAATACAATAGGACGTAAGCATTCATCCCATAACATGACATAAGCTTTATGGGGACAGAAAGCTTATTTTTATATTTCCTGAGTGGCTACTATATGCCAGACACTATTCCAGTTGTTGGGAATAGTGCCTGGCATATAGTAGCCACTCAGGAAATATTTGTTGAGTGAGAACCAGAGAAATTGCAATGTAAGTGCTGAGCTAACACATAACATATCATCAAATCACAGAAGTTCTGTTAATATACAGGCTCAAATTTCTATTCATCAAACATTATACAATCATTTATAAAGATTATTAATTAGAATGTTGGTTTTGTGCTGGTGACACAGACTCAAGTAAACTGATTTAAATTAGAGGACCACACATCATCAACTGGATAGATGTTTATTCCTCTCTCACATAATAGTCCAACTTGTATAGCAGTTCTACTCTGTCAAGTCTTCAGAGGCCTGGACACTCTGCTTTGTGGCTCTATCATCATTAAAGTGTGGTCTTTGTCTCTGGTCCAAAGCAGTTTACTTCCTTATCTGAAAAACATAGCAGTAGAGGGTAAAGAGAGAAAGAAATGCCACACCCCTTACCTTACAGGGCACATGAAGAAGTTACAGTCATCACTGTTGCTCACACCCCCTTGGCCAGAACTGAACCACATGGTCAGACCTACCCACAAGTTAGGATGGAAAATGCAGTCGTTATTCTAAGGAGCTATAACTAAGGGCTTCCACTATTATGAAAGAAGAGATGAACACATTTAGGTTAGAGCTAACAGTCTATGCCAGAGTATATATTTTTAAATAATCATTTGAAATTAACCCTGACTTTGTGTAAATAATTGTTGAAGGTGAGTAATACATACACAGAGGGTCATTATACTATTTTTTCTACCTATGTTTATGTTTGAGAATTGCATAGTAAAGGATTCTCAAAAATTTAATTGCATAAGCCTGTATCATGGGATTTTGTTGGTGTTTGAATTAAGTAGGATTTGGCATGTCATCAAAAGTTGGAAAGGGGCTGGGATATTTACAGGGTTTTGAAGGACTCCTGAGACACTGGACAGCCTATGTGGTACTGGATAGTTTTCCTCCAAGCCAGCTGCCGAAACAAAAGCATAAACAAGAAAATACTGACCTGATAATTATTTTGAATATCTCAATCTCTATGTTATTGTGGTGGCTCCAGAAAGCACACAAATGCCTGGAGCAAGGATCCTGTTTCTAAGAGAGGATGTTCGATTCAGGCTATTCCAGGCAATGCCCCATCTTACCTGTGCTCAGGGGGTCGCCACATTACAGCCATACCACCAATTCTGCTCCAACCTGCTTCTGGTTATTCTCTATAATGCATATTGTGCCCAACTTAATAAATGTAGAATTTTATTTTGTAATTACTCATTTTCTGTCTCAATTTTTGAAAGTCATCCCTAACCATGAAGTGCCTGTTTCACAAGTGGTTCTTGATGTCTTGCAAATGAGATGGCATTTAGGACCTTAAAGCCTCATTGGAGCAATACTTCTTAGAGACTAACTCATTAGCTCTGAGGACTAATCCACACTCTCCCACTCATCAGCCTTAAAACCTTGGAAACTCAGGGAAACTGGGGCTATTTCCTGTACTTATGCAATGAAGATAAGCCCTTCAAAATCAGCGTGTCATGAAGGATGCATCAAAACATAAGTGAAAGTGATCTCTAAATATAAAAATAAAGATTCTTTCAAGTTCTTATTCCTTCTTAAACTTAATCTTCTTGAAGACTTAAGAATATTTTTCCTTAAGTTCTATAGTTTCCCCTGGCCTCATCATACTATCAATACAGTAAGGGTTGCATTCAGAATTCCACACTGTATTCTCTGACTGTACCTACACAGCATTATCAGACCTCCAGCTCCCCTTCAAAATCCCTGTAGACTCCTAGGGGTTCTCAGAGGAGCTACGAGTTCATCACTGTGTTTCCCTTTCAGGAAATGAGGTGGCCTGTACCATCATTATTCTTGCTTTTCCTTTCTCTAGTCATCTTCACGACCTCAGAAAGCTGTCGCCATAATTAAGGACACCTCTTTATGAGAACTACGGTTGCCAAAGACAAATGTGAGAGATGCTAATTTACAATTTCTACTCTTTAGTTCCTGCTTTTACTTCCTTATCACCAGTTCAGCTATTTTGCATGTGTGTGTTGTTTGGAAATTAGTCTCTTTGTATTTTCTTTAACCTGGTATACATCATTATTCCAAGATATCAGTCTTAGCTGAGAGTTCTGACTGCCTTCACTTCCACAGTGAAGTGAAGACATGCTCTCGCCACCTTAGGTTTACACTCTGCTCTTGAGTCTCAGCACGGGGCTGTGGAACTCTCACTTCTTAGTGGAATTTTGATGAACTGGCTCTTCTGGCTCACTCTTATAACCTTTTCATAGAATACTCCGACAGGAGTCCATGGCACTGGACTGGAAGAATATTTGAGAAAAGGACATTGGACTCCAGAATCTCCTTCCTCTCTGATTCTGTGGCACTATTCTTGAATCAAGCTATCATTTCTCATTTCTTCTTTTCCTCATTTTAATTCCTCATAGGGAGGTGTTTCTGCCTCTTATGCAAATAGACTCCCTCCAACACTTCTTCATGTCCAGGCACTTAGGAGTTTTAGAAAGGCACAGCTCTGGAATGATCTAAAGTACCTATCACACTTTATGAGCGCCTGTCCTACAGACTACCTATGAATTTTGCCCCCAAACCTCATATGTTGATATCCTAATCCCCAATGCAATGGTATTAGGAGGTGGGGCTTTGGGGAAGTAATTAGGTCAAGAGAGTAGATCCCTTGTGATTAGGATTAGTGCCCTTATAGGAAGAAACATGAGAACTTGCCCTCACTCTCTCTGCTCTCTGCCAGGTGAAAACACAAGGAGAAGATGGCCATCTGCAAACCAGATCCAGACACTGGATCTGCTAGCACCTAGATCTTGGATTTCCCGGTCTCTAGGACTGGAGAAATAAATGTTTTTGTTTAAGCCACCCATTCTATGGTATTTTTGTTAAAGCAGCCCAAATTGACTAAGATATCCGGTCTGTGCAAGTGAAAATCTCTTCTCCTTACACGAAAAATGAAATGCCATGGATTAGTGAGTTCAACTACTCAGATTACCTGAAGTTTTCATGTTCCAATATTTGTAGATTACAGCTAGAGACAGAGAGAGCATTACTGGAATTTGTACACCACAGGTACAATGTGAACTCTGGACTTGAGAAATTCACCATGTAATGATCTTTCATGGGAAAGAATACAAAAATATTGTAATTGACTGTGTTCACTTTTCTTATTAGATTTTTTGCTTCTTCTCTTGGTTCTCTGTCTTATTTCTGGATCTATAAACTAAAAATAGATGGTTTACTGTTTAAATTTCTTTGTTTTATGCCTTGAGCTACACACACACACACAAAACAGTCAATCAAATATACCCAATCTTCCTATAAAAAGAGATAAAAATATTCAGGATGTTCCAGACATAAGATTATTCTAACTTTTAATCCTGTTTTACAGAAATTAGAGAGTTGGGTCTAAATTTAACTGGGTCTGACCTGCTTCACCTAGACTCGCCATTAACAATGAGAAAGAATTTTAAAATCCCCAATTCCTGTCAGTTTCTACTATGAATCAAAAAAGCATTTCCTTAATCCTTATCCCCAAGAGGAGTTTCATTATCATTTCAAACATAAAGAATTCTGCTTGAAATATTATATAATTTTAGAAAATTTGATTTTAAAATAAGTGGAAATTAAGCAACTTGATAACATTATGTTTATAAACTATTCATCTCTCTTAAAAGAAAATTCAAAAGGATGCTATGCTAATCTCATGAATTTGTCCTAAAAATTGCAGCTGTTTCTTTAAAGAGATATAGAATAGCAGGTGGCTAGGGAGAAGTCTTTATTAATTTGAAGATCTCTTGACCCTGAGCCTTTCAATTTTTCTCTAGAGGAGGAAAGGGTTAACTTATATTATTTCCATTTTTGTCCAGGAAGGACAGGCTCTAGGATCTGAATTGCCAAGTTCAGTGCCAAGGCTGCACAAAATAATGAGAGGCCATATTACAGATTCTTTTATCAGCATCTCAAAAGGCTTCATACCTATTAAAATACCAAACTAACCCTCCTGTATACGTAAGTATACAGTTTGGTATGAGAGTAAGAAAGTCAATTTCTCCTCAAGCACCTTTTCCCATGTATTTAACTTTGTCCTAATTTCTTTGCAATCTACTTAGCACCACAAATTTAGGATAAGGGAGACGGGACACTTAGGGGCTTATCAGCTCTCATTATATCACTCCAGATAGAGAGAGCAACTTGACATCCCACTCAAAAAAAAAAAAAAAAAAAAGGCATGGCAGAGGAGGTCAGAGGACTGAACCCCCTACAACACTCTTTTGACCAAGCATTTAATCCTCTAGTAGCATTTATTGAACCCATAGTATTTTGGCATAAGTGATTCTTCATCCTTTGAACAGAGGGTCTGGGCATAGGAAATGGGGCAAATTCAATCATATTTTGAAGAAATAGCAAAATGGCTGATGTAAATGCTACCTTATCACTAACTACACTAAATTTAAATAAGCACTTGAATCAAAAGACAAAGTTTGTTAAAATGAATACAAAAACATAATCCAAATATTTGTTGTCTACCAGAGATATACTTTAGATTCAAAGATACAACTATGTTGAAATTAAAAGAATATCATTCAAATAATAAGCAAAAAGAGCTGAAGTTTCTATACTAATATCAGACAAAACAGATTTTAAGGTTAAAATTATTTCTAGACACAAAGAAGAACATTTTAGGACAAAAGGATCACCCAGTCAGGAAGCTATAATAATTATAAACATATATTCACCTAACAAAAAAGCCTGAAAATACATCAAGAAAAAACTAACATAATTGAAGAGAGAAATAGGAAACTCAACAATATTTGGAGACTTTAATACTCTGCTTTTAACAATACATTGAACAACTAGGTAAATTATCAACAGGAGTATAAAAGACTTGAACAATGTGATAAACCAACTAGACCTAGCAGACATCTATTGAACAGTTCAGTCAACAATTGCAGAATACACAGTCTTCTCAAGTGCATATAAAACATTCTACAGGTAGACCATATGTTAGGGTGTAAACCAAACCTCAATAAATTTAAAAGGATTGAAATTATGCAAAGTATGTTCTCTTATCCTAACAGAGTTAAGTTAGCAATCAATAATTGGAAAAAAAATTAGAAATTCATAAATATGTGAAAGTTGAACAATACAGTCTTAAATAACCATTGGTCAAAGAAGAAATCACACAAAAAATTATAAAACGTTTTGAGATGAATGAAAACAAAAACACAATATACTAAAACTTATGAAATTCAACTAAAGCAATGCTTAGAGATAAATTTATAGCTGTATTTATCTAATTTTTTAAAATGTTTATTTCAATAGCTTTACGAGTACAAGTGGTTTTTACTTACAATTGATTATACATGTGTATACATACACAAATATATGTACATATATATGTGAATACACACATACATACACATATATACACATACACCCACAACATTTTTTGTAATCCTCTCATTGGCTACAGAGCACTTAGGTTGATTCCACATCTTTGCAACTGTGAACTGTGCTGCAATGAACATATAAGTCAGATGCTTTTTTATATAACTTATTTTCCTTGGGTAAATACCCAATAGAGGAACTGCTGGATCAAATAGTAGATCTATTTTTAGTTCTTTGAGAAATCTCCATAATGTTTTCCGTAAAGGTTGTGCTAATTTACATTCCCACCAATTGTGTTGTAAGCATTCTTTTTTCACCACATCCTCACCAACATCTACAGGTTTTTGACTTTTTAAGAATGGCATTCTCACTTGGGTAAAGTGGCATCTCATTGTGGTTTTAATTTGCATTTTCCTTATGATTAGTGATGTTGAAGATTTTTGTATATGTTTGTTGGCCATTTGTATATCTTCTTTTGAGAGATATCTGTTCATGTCATTTGCCTAATATATAATGGGACTTGTTTCTTTCTTGCTGATTTGTCTTAGTTCCTTTGCAAATTCTGGATGTCAGTCCTTTGCCAGGAACATGGTTGTGAATATTGTCTTTCATTCTTTAGGTTGTCTGTTTACTCTATGGATTATTTTGCTGTGCAGAAAAGTTTTAGTTTAATTAAGCCCCATTTGTTTATTTTTCTTTTTGTTGCATTTGCTTTTGGGCTCTTAGTCATAAATTCTTTATCTAGGCCAATGTCTAGAAGAGTTTTTCCTAAGCTTTCTTTAAGAATTTTTATGGATTCAGGTCTTACATTTAAGATTTTAATCTATCTTGTGTTAATTTTTGTCTATGATGAGAGAGAGAGATCAAGTTTCATTCTTTTTCGTGAACACCATTTGTGGAATAGAGTGTACCTTCTCCAGTATGTGTTTTTGTGTGCTTTGTCAAAGATAAATTGGTTGTAGACTTTATTTCTAGGTTCTCTATTCTGTTCCACTGGTCTATGTGTGTACTTTTATACCTGTGCCATACTGTTTTGGTTACCATAGCCTTCTAGTATAATTTGAAGTTGGGTAGTGTGATGCCTCTGGCTTTGTTCTTTTTGTTTAAGATTTCTTTGGCGATTTGGGCTCCATTTTGCTTTCAGATGAACTTTAGGATTTTTTCCCTAATTCCTTGAAAAATGACATTGGTATTTTGATAGGAATTGTATGGAATCTGTAGATTGTTTTGAGCAGTACAATCATTTTCACAATATTGATTGTTACTATCCATAAACATGAATTTTTTTTTCATTCATTTGTTTCAACTGTGACTTATTTCAGCAGTGTTTTTTAGCTCTCCTTGTAGAGATTCATCATCACTTTGGTTATGTATATTCCTAGAGATTAATATTTTGTAGCCATTGAAAATAGGATTGAGTTCTTGATTTGATTCTCAGCTTGACTGTTATTGGTGTATAGCAATGCTACTGATTTTGTATGTTGATTTTGTAACCTGAGACTTTACTAAATTCATTAATCAAATCTAGGAGTCTTTTGGAGGAGACTTTCAGGTTTTCTAGGTATAAGATTATATCATCAGCAAACAGAGATAGTTTGACTTCCTCTTTTCCAAATTGGATGCCCTTTCTTTCTTTCCCTTGCCTTATTATTCTGGCTAGGATGTCCAGTTCTTACAGTTCACTACTTCTGAAAAGAAATTGTGAAAGTGGGCATCCTTGTCTGTTCTATCTCTGAGGGGGAATGCTTTCAACTTTTCTCTATTCAGTATTATATTTGTTATGGGTTTGTCTTATATGGCATTTATTATTTTAAGGTATATTCCTTCTATGCCTAGTTTGTTAAGGTTTCATATTTTATATGAAAATATGCTGTATTTTATCAAATGTTTCTTTCTACATATATTGAAATGATCATATAGTTTTTGTTTTTAATACTGTTTATGTGGCAATCACATTCACATTTATTAATGTGCATATGTTGAAACATCTTTGCATTCCTTGAGGAAACACACTTGATTGTGTTGAATTATCATTTTGATATGGTGTTGGATTTGGATTGCTAGTATTATGTTGATGATTTTTACATCTATGTTCATCAGGAATATTGGTCTGTACTTTCTTTCTTTGTTGTGTCCTTTCCTGGCTTTGGTATCAGAGTGATACTGGCTTCATAAAATGAAATAGCAAGGACTCCTTCCTTTTCAATCTTTTGTAATACTTTCAGTAGGATTGGTGTAAGTTGTCCTTTGAACATCTGATAGAATTTGGCTGTGGATCCTGGCTTTTTGTTGTTGTTGTTGGAAGACTTTTATTACTGATTCAATCTCATTACTCATTATTAATCTGTTTAAGATTCCTATTTCTTCCTGATTAAAGCTTGGAGGATTGTATCTTTCCAGGAGTTTATCAATTTCCTCTAGATTTTCCAGTTTGTGCACAGAGATGTTCTTAGTAATCTTGGACAATCTTTTGTATTTCTGTGGTATCAGTGGTAATGTTTCCATGTTCATTTCTGATTGAGTTTTATTTGAAACTTTCTCTTTTTGGGGTTAATCTAGCTAGTGGTCTATCAATTTGGTTATCTTTTCAAAGAACCAACTTTTGGTTTCATTCATCCTTTGTATTCATTTTTTTAAAAATTTTATTTAGTTCTGGTCTGATCTTTTTTTTTCTTCTGATAGCTTTGGGTTTGGTTTCTTCTTGTTTTTCTAGTTCCTTAAGATATGATATTAGGTTGCCAATTTGTGATCTTTCTGTCTTTTTGATATAGGCATTTATCTCTAGAAACTTCACTCTTAGCACTGCTTTTGCTGTATTCCAGATATTTTGAGAGATTTATAAACATTAATATAAAGTGAGAGATTTAAAATCAATACCCTAACATTCCACCTTAAGATATAATAAAAATAAAAGAACAAACTAAACTCAAAGAAAGCAGAATAAAGAAAAAATAAAGGTTAGAGAAAAATAACTGAAATTGAGAATAGAAAAATAGAGAAAATCAACAAAGCCAGAAGTTACTTCTTTAAAAAGGTCAACAGCTTTAATCAGACTGACCAAGAAAAGAAAAAGAAGATTCAAATTGCAAAAATGAACAACAAAAGTGAGACATCATTACGCGTCTTGCAGAAATAAAAAGGATTAAAAGAGAACACCGTAAAAAATTGTATCCAAAAAACCAGATAACCTGGGTAAAAGAGAGACATTTATAGAAAGACATAAACTAACAGAATTGAGTCAAGAAAAAGTGTAAAAAGGAATGAAGCACTGATACATACTACAACATGAATGAACCTTGAAAATATTATTACATGAAAGAATCCAGTCACAAAAGACCACATGTATAAATACATTTATATAAAATATCCAGAATAGACAAATTCATAGGGACAGAAAGTGGAGGGTCTCAGGGAGAGGGCAATGGAATGATGAGAAATGGATTTTCTTTTGTTTTTTGAGACAGAGTCTCACTCTGTCACCCAGGCTGCCGTGCAGTGGTGCGATCTCGGCTCACTGCAAGCTCTGCCTCCCAGGTTCATGCCATTCTTCTGCCTCAGCCTCCCAGGTAGCTAGGACTACAGGCGCCTGCCACCATGCCTGGCTAATTTTTTGTATTTTTAGTAGAAACGGGGTTTCACCATGTTATCCAGGATGGTCTTGATATCCTGACCTCGTGATCTGCTTGCCTTGGCCTCTCAAAGTGCTGGAATTACAGGTGTGAGCCACCACGCCCAGCTGAGAAATGGATTTTCTTTAGGGGGCAATAGAAATGCCCTAAAATTAGACAAGTGGTTATGTTTGCACAACTCTCAATATATGAAAAAATTTTCCTTGTACTTCATAGGATAAAATTCATGATACACATGTTTTATCTCAATAAAGCTGTTATTAAAAAGAAAAAAAAGCAATGGACCAGATCTGATCCACTCTTATTTTAGAATGATGCTTACTATATACTTTAAATTTCATATGGAACCAAAAAAAAAGCCCATATAGCCAAGACAATCCTAAGTAAAAAGAACAAAGCTGGAGGCATCATGCTACCTGACTTCAAACTATACTACAAGGCTACAGTAACCAAAACAGCATGGTACTGGTACCAAAACAGATATATAGACCAACGGAACAGAACAGAGATCTCAGAAATAACACCACAAGTCTACAAGCATCTGATCTTCCACAAAACTGACAAAAACAATGGCGAGAGAATTCCCTATCTAAGAAATGGTGCTGGGAAAACTGGCCAGCCATATGCAGAAAATTGGACCCCTTCTTTACACCTTATACGAAAATTATCTCAAGATGGGTTAAAGACTTAAATGTGAAACCTAAAATCATAAAAACCCTAGAAGAAAACTGAGGCAATACCATTCAGGACATAGGCATAGGCAAAGACTTCATGACTTCATGACTAAAACACCAAGAACAATTGCAGCAAAAGCCAAAATGGAATCCAATTAAACTAAAGAGCTTCTACACAGCAAAAGAAACTATCATCAGAGTGAATGGGCAACCTACAGAATGGGAGAAAACTTTCACAATCTATCCATCTGACAAAGGGCTAATATCCAAAATCTACAAGGGACTTATACAAATTTACAAGAAAAATACAAACAACTCCATCAAAAAGTGAGCAAAGGATATGAACAGTCACTTCTCAAAAGAAGACATTTATGCAGCCAACAAACATATGAAAGAAAGCTCATTATCACTGGTCATTATAGAAGTACAAATCAAAACCACAATGAGATATCATCTCACGCCAGTTAGAATGGTGATTATTAAAAAGTCAGGAAACAACAGATACTGGAGAGGATGTAGAGAAACAGGAATATTTTTACACTGTTGGTGGGAGTGTAAAGTAGTTCAACCATTGAGGAAGACAGTGTGGCAATTTCTCAAGGATCTAGAACTAGAAATACCATTTGGCCCAGCAATCCCATTACTGGGTATATACCCAAAGGATTAGAAATCATTCTACTAGAAAGACATCGGCACACATATGCTTATTGCAGCACTATTTACAATAGCAAAGACTTGGAACCAACCCAAATGCCCATCAATGATAGACTGGATAAAGAAAATGTGGCAAACATACACCATGGAATGCTATATAGCCATAAAAATGAATGAGTTCAGCCAGGCGCGGTGGCTCAAGCCTGTAATCCCAGCACTTTGGGAGGCCGAGGCAGGCAGATCACAAGGTCAGGAGTTCGAGACCAGCCTGGCCAATATGGTGAAACCCCGTCTCTACTAAAAATACAAAAAAATTAGCCGAGAGTGGTGTCGGATTCCTGTAGTCCCAGCTATTTGGGAGGCTGAGGTAGGACAATTGCTTGAACCTGGGAGGCAGAGGTTGTAGTGAGCCGAGATCGGGCCACTGCACTCCAGCCTGGGAGACAAAGAGAGACTCCATCTCAGGGAAAAAAAAAAAAAAATGAATGAGTTCATGTCCTTTGCAGGGACATGGATAAAGCTGGAAACCACCATCCTCAGCAGACTAACACAGGAACAGAAAACCAAACACTGCATGTTCTCACTCATAAGTGGGAGTTGAACAATAAAAACACATAAACACTGGGGCCTGTTGGAGGGTGAGGGACAAGGGGAGGGAGAACATTAAGACAGATAACTAATGCATATGTGACTTAAAATCTAGATGATTGGTTGATAGGTGCAACAAACCACCATGGCACATGTATACCTATGTCACAAACTTGCACATTCTGCACATGTATCCCAGAACTTAAAGTAAAATAAAATAAAAATAAAAACATATAGAAGATATAAAAGGTTAGATTTGTTGATGGGTGAAATACAAAGAGTAAAAGAAAGAAGCATCTAGGGAATCCAAGATAACTCCCATCTTCAATTAAAGCCTTTAATCCTTCTTCATTCAGTCTCACAGGGAAAAAAATCATATATGAAGTAAAAGATATACACATGCACCCCAAATGTGTGCTCAGTGTGGGATAAAATAAGAATATTCACATAAAGAAAAAAATCTAAATCAAGGGTATTATTGGGAGGAGGTGGGAGTACAGGGTTATTGTAGGAACTTGAATCTATATGTCCTAGAATTCCAAGAGTATCATCATGGCTTTGGTTAGAGATTTAGTGTATTCACTCTTAAAGAGAGAAGAAATACCTGCAAACACACACACATGCGCACACACACGCAGGCAATGAGCTCAAAGTCCAAATTCTTAATTTACGCCTATCATGGGTCCATAAGGCTATACAAACTTTCTAATCTACAGACAGACAAGTTCTTGTTCCCTACAGAGGTTGTTCAGCAGTACTGAGATGACCTTCAGAAGAAAAGCTACTAGGTGGTCCATGAAATGCAATATCAGGAAACCATACGACTTCACAAATGTTTTTGTGTGTTTCTCCAGAAATCCTTACTAATTTAGAAATTCTAGTTAATTTCTGTATATAATTATACATGATTTTGCAATGGACACAGCAGTAATCTATTTGTAATTTTGTTTTTCAATAAATTTATAGTGAGCAAAAAGAAAATTGATAGAATGAAATATTGTCAGGAAAAGTATTGATAGGGCTTGTTCTGCTGTTAATTTTAATTGTCCTAATTAATCTGAGCTCACTCAGACCTGTCTTCTGATTCTGCCATTAGTTAGTGGTTTGACCTTAAGCAAGTTAGTTTTTCTTTATTTGTCAAATGAAGGAGTTGAACTAGAGCATCTTCTAAGATTCCTTTCACCTCCAACAATATTTGTATTTCTGAAATAGGAATGAAACTACTAGTTGTAATCTAACATGTTAAATTTCCTTGGCCCACCATACTAACTATAGTAACTGAATCACTAATAAACTAATCACTAAAAAACAGCAGAGAAAATGTTTCACTTTAGGTTCAGGGAGAGAGTAAATGGGTATTCAGTTTTTCAATTGCATGCTACAGAAGTTTTTATAGAATAACTAATAGAAATGTGTTTAAAAGAAACCTGGATGATTTATTTTTATAAACCTAAAACTGTTCTGCGTGTGTCTTCTAGCCGTGTGTAACCAATGTAGATGTATGTCATGTTGTGAAAGAATGTCCTTGATTATCCTGTTCCCAAATCCCACCTACCACGTGGTGGTTTGACACGTGGTATTATTATCTCCATTAAGTTATCCAGTTGGAAGTTATGCTTTCATTACTTTATAAATGCATTTAAACAATGACCCATTTGCAAATAGGCATGTCCATAACTATGAGAGTAGATAATACCAATACTGCATTTCCTCTGACTTCAGCCAAGCATAAAAGCGACAAATGGGTTTATCGCTCCACTCTCGTGTTCAGCTAAAATTAGAGATTTAAATTTGAATAGTACTAAATGGCTCTCTACACTCAGGTAGCACTCCCTTGACCATCTGCCAATGTGCACGTTTCCTAATATAGAACACTGCTCCCGCTGGCAAATTCATTTCCTCAATGTTCTAGAAGCTACAGAAAAACTCAGCAAAGCATAGGCTCTAGCCTCTTCTTAGAAGGAGTAAACACCTTAAACAATGAAAATCATCCGTTTCCTTGAAAAATTATAATATGATTTGGCATTCATACTTTCTTTGGGTAGAGCCTTGCCTTGGTAACATGCTCAGTGGTTGGCTATTTATTTGAATCATTTGGGAGCGTTTTGAAGACAGATGAGCTTAAAACACATCTTTAGCAAAGCAAAATAGATTCAGACTTCATCAAACATCGGTTAATTTTTGACACATACTGAATTCATTAAGTTAATTCACCCTATAGAGTAACTCACAGGAAGCTCCCAGCACAACACGAAAGAAGCAAAAATTCAGTTATGCAAATTATTTCAACTTAAACTGTGCCTAGTGAACAACAGAAGGAATAAGTGATTCAAACTGTATGCTAATCACCTTTGCATCTACAGAGTGAAGGCTGACAATGTCAGATTTTCTGCAGGATTTGGAAATGACAGTGTCTTTGAGGGTAGAATCCCTGCCAGGTCATCCATATGATGGAGAACTATTCTTAGTTTCCAGTAGTTTCTCCACTTAAATCTACTTAGTGGGTGACCACTTTCCTTTGCTAGGATATTAGGATGAGGTGAGATAATGAAACAATGTCTGATAATTTTTCTCAAAGTATTTAGTTTGGACCAAATTAAAAGTTGGCTGCAATTTATTCCCTTGCACTGTAGCTAAAATCACCTTTGGTCCTGGGAGATACTGGTCACTGCTACTTCGCAGCAGCCTCAAGAATCTCTGGGTTAGAAAGAAATCATTCCTGACTTCTTGTGAGATTTGAGATTTTATTAATCATGACAAGAAAGTGATTCTACAGCTAAAAGCTTTGATACCAAGGGTCATATTGGTATTTAGTACATCTGAAAAGCTCTGGTGTGCTTAGAGTAGCAAATTCTGGCTCAAAGAGTTCTTTCAGCGATTCCAAAGACTGGTTTTGGCCATTACGATGGCTCATGCCTGTAATCCCAGCACTCTGAGAAGCCAAGGCAGGCAGAAGGCATGAGCCCAGGAGTTCGAGACTAGCCTGGGCAACATACATGGTGAAGCCCAGTCTCTACAAAGAAAAAAAAAAAAGAGAGAGAGAGACTAGTTTTAATGTACTTAACAAAAAACAAAAAAACTATCCCCTCCATTCCCTTCCTTTCCTTTGAACTTTCTATTTAGAGTAGTTTTAATATATTGAGGACTTACTTTTGACCCAGATGCTCTATCAAACATTATTTAATTTTCTTTAATCTTCAGAATGACATTATGAAACAGAAAATTTTATATTCATTCTACATTTGAGGAACCTTTGGCTCTGAGAGTTTAAGTTATTTACACCAAAAGCAAGGCTAGAGTTTGGATTTGAATCCTGATCTGAATGACTTCCAAAGTCCACAATGGTTCCAACGTGCTACTCTAGTCCCCACATAGCAGGAATGAGCTATGTTTGCCCTGACCTCAATACCATAAGGTTCCTTCCTCTACCCTTGTTATAGTTCATCCAGAATGCTACACCAAAGTACTGTAGACTGAGTGGCTTGTAAACAACAAAGATTTATTTCTTACCATTCTGGAGGCTAGAAGTCTCAGATCAGGGTAACAGCATAGCTACTCTCTAGTAAGGGCCCTCTTCTGAGTTGCAGATTTTTGACTTGTTGTATCCTTACATGGTAGGAAAAGAGCAAGCTAGCTCTCTGGCCTCATATGCGATCACTAATCCCATTCATGAGGGCTCCACTCTCATGGTCTCATTACTTCCTTAAGGCTTTATCTCCAAGTAGCATTAGGGATTAGACTTTAATATATGAATTTCAAAAGACATAAACATTCAGTTCATAACATTAGAGCCAGGATTTGAACCCTGGCCAAATGACTTCTGAAGTCCATGCTGGTTCCAATGGCTAATTCACTGTCTGCCTAGCAAGTTATGATCACCCTGACCCCCAAGGCAGTAAAGCTTTTTTTTTTTTTTCTACCTTTAGGTTTAGTTTGAAGTTTCAGTCTAGAGTTCAAAACTCACATGCCTTGACCCTTCTCAAAGAATTCTAATTCAGTGAATCTGGGAGCAGGCAGTTATAGTTTCCTAAAATTCCCCAGTTGGTTCCAATGCATGCTTCTAGTTGAGAACCACTGATCATATAATTTAGTGGTCCTATACCATGGAAGTCCATGTATACATTCTTAGACATTGTGAGATCTATAAAGTTTTCAGTGTTGTGTTCCCATTTCAATAGTATTTTTTAAATTACTGCTGTGTTTTGAATATGGTTTTTTCACCTCTGAAACTCATGTTGAAATTTGATTCCCAATGTAATGTGTTGAGAAGTGGTGGCAGCTTTAAGAAGGATTTAGGTCATAAGGGCTTCATCCTCATGAAGGGATTAATGCCACTGTTAGGGGACTGGGCTAATTCTCAAGAAAGTGAGTTCTCACTCTTAAGTGTCTGGATTAGTTATGACTGGAGTGGGTTATTATAAAGTGAGGCTGCCCCTCATGTTTTCCTCCTGTTGCACATGCCAATTTCCCTTTCTGCTTCTCCACCATGTATGATGTGGCATGAGGCCCTTACCAGAGCTGCTGCCGTGCCCTTGGAATTTCAGCCTGCAGAACCATGAGCCAAATAAACTTCTAGTCTTTATCAATTACCCAGTCTCAGGAATTCTGTTATGCCAACAGAAAACTAACTATTACTCTAAGTCAATTCTGGATATGAACAACCAAGCCCTGCCAGGTGACTTTATCAATTTCTATTTGTTTCAACTTTGTAGCCATTCAACAAACATTTATGTTCCTGACATATGTTATTCAATGTACAATGATAAATAAGACAATAAGTACGTTTCCTGATTAGCAAAATGGTGTTAGAAATAGCAATTATCTGAACTAATTTTCAACAAAGGTTCCAAGAACAAGCAATGAGGGAAGGACAATCTCTTTAATAATTGGTGTTGAGAAAACTGGATATCCATATGCAAAAGAATGAGATTACACCATTATCTCACATCATACGTAAAAATCAAGTAAAAATGAATAGAAATGTAAACATAAGACCAAAAACTATAAAGCTACTAAAAGAAAGCATAGGAGAAAACTCCATGATACTGTCTGGGAAATTATTTCTGAGATAAGACTTCAATAGCACCACAGGCAATAAAAGTAAAAACTGACAAATGAAACTACAACTAAAAAGTTTCTGCACAGCAAGGGAAACAGTTAATAGTGTGAAGAGACAACCCACAGGAGATTGGAAGAAAATGTTTACAAACCATATATCTGATAAAGGTATAATATGCAAAATATATAAGGAACTCAAGCAACTCAATAGCAATATAACAACCCAATTTAAAAATGGGAAAAGGATCTGAGCAGACATTTCTCAAAGAAAGAGATGAATAGCCAACAGACATATGAAAAAATGCTCAACGTTTCTCTAATTATCAGAGAAATGCAAATTAAAACCCCAACAGAATATCACCTCATGCTTGTTAGAATAGCTATTATCAAAAAACAAATAGTTAAAAATGATTATGGCGGACCAGAAGCAGGAGTAGATCACAGCTCCAACTCGGACGGACAGAGCAGCATGTAAAGGCTTGCATCGTGAATTTTAGCCCTGAATGACTGAAAGAACAAACCCGGAATCCCAAGATGACCTACAGACCCTCTGAAGGAAGCTTAGACTCCTCCTGCAGGACCTGGGAGACACCCCAAATACTGTAAGTGCCCAAACTACAGTGGAAATGGGATATTCTCTGCTCCCGGACACACACTCCCACTGGGTGTGGGGAAACTGAAGGTCTAGTTTGCCGGAGAAGTTTCCGACCTTACCTGGAGCTGAGTCAACTTAGAGAGCTGAGTGAATTGCAGAGGTGGAGGAGGCAGTGGGAAGGGCCCTGGGAGCTTGCTGGGTCCCCAGGCAGGCCATTCCTGCCTGGCACCACAAGGATCCTTTCGGGAAGGTGGCCAGAGGTGCGGGGAGATAACCACAGGGAGTAGGAGATCTCCAGCTGAACTTTGTAATAATTTAAACCAGGTGAGAAGCCTCCTGGCCAGAACTCAGGGGAGGGCATAAATCCAGCATGCAGACTCCACAGGTGGGGGAAGAACCAGAGCCCTTTTATCTCACGGCTGGGAGGCGGGCAGCCTGGGACAAGTTCTTAAGCCCTGCTCACCCACAGCCTGGAAATAGACTTGTTGCCATTGGGGGTGGCACGATGGGAGTGAGACCGGCCCTTCAGATTGTGTGGGAGTTGGGTGAAACCTGTGACTACTGACTTTCCCCCACCTCCCTGACAACCTGCATGACTCAGCAGAGGCAGCCACAATCATCCTAAGTACACAGCTCCATTTACCTGGGAACCTCACTTCCATCCCCAACAGCAGCCACAGCAAGGCCCGCCCAAGGAGAGTCTGAGCTCAGATGTGTCTATTCCTGCCCCCACCTGATGGTCCTTCCCTACCCACCCTGGTAGCTGAAGACAAAGGGCATATACTCTTGGGAGTTCCAGGGCCCCACCTACCACCAGTTCCTCTCCATACTACCACAGCTGATGCTCTCTGGAAAGTGCCACCTCCCAGCAGGAGACCAACGAGCACAAAGATAGAACGTTAAACTACCAAAGCTAAGAACCTTCACAGAGTTCATTTTACTGCTCTGCCACCTTCACCAGAACAGGTGCTGGTATCCACAGCTCAGAGATCCATAAACGGTTCACATCACAGGACCCTGTGGAGTCAAACCCCAGTACCAGCCAGGAACCTGGTAGATTTGCTGGGAGGCCAGACCTAGAAGGGAGACAACAATCACTGCAGCTTGGCTCTCGGGAAGCCACATCCGTAGGAAAAAGAGGGGAGTATTACATCAAGGGAACACCCTGTGGGACAGAAGAATCTGAACAACAGCCTTCAGCCCTAGACCTTCCCTCTGACAGAGCCTACCCAAATGAGAAGGAACCAGAAAACCAACCCTGGTAATATGTCAAAATAAGGCTCTTTAACAACCTCCCAAAAATCACATTAGCTCATCAGCACTGAATCCAAACCAAGAAGAAATTTGTGATTTATCTGAAAAACAATTCAGGGGATAATTATTAAGCTAATCAGGGAAGCACCAGAGAAAGGCAAAGCCCAATGCAATGAAATCCAAAAAAAAAGATACAAGACATGAAGGGAGAAATATTCAAGAAAATAGACAGCATAAATAAGAAAACAATCAAAACTTCAGGAAACATTGGATATACTATAGAAATGTGAAATGCTCTGGAACGTCTCAGCAATAGAAGTGAACAACTAGAAGACAGAAATTCAGAGCTTGAAGACAAAGTCTTCAAATTAACCCAATTCAACAAAGACAAAGAAAAAAGAGTAAGAAAATATGAACAAAGTCTCCAAGAAGTCTGGGATATTGTTAAATGACCAAACCTATGAATAATCAGTATTCATTAGGAATAAGAGAAATCTAAAAGTTTGGAAAACATATTTGAGGGGATAATTGAGGAAAACTTCCCCAGCCTTGCTGGAGACCTAGATATCTAAATACATGAAGCACAAAGAATACCTGGAAAGTTCATCACAAAAAGATTATTGCCTAGGCATATTGTCATCAAGTTATCTAAAGTTAAAATGAAGGAAAGAATCTTAAGAGCTGTGAGGCAAAAGTACTAGGTAACCTATAAAGAAAAACCTATCAGATTAACAAGTGATTTCTCAGCAGAAACCCTACAAGCTAGAGTGGATTTGGGCGCTATCTTCAGCCTCCTCAAACAAAACAATTATCAGCCAAGAATTTTGTATCCCGTGAAATTAAGCATCATATATGAAGAAAGGTAGTCTTTTTCAAAAAAGCAAATGTTGAGAGAATTCGCCACTACAATACCACCACTATAAGAATTGCTGAAAGAAGCTCTAAATATTGAAACAAACACTGGAAACACATCAAAACAGAACCTCTTTAAAGCATAAATCACACAGGACCTATAAAACAAAGATGCAATTTAAAAAGCAAAAACAAAACACCCAACATATGCAGGCAACAAATAGCATGATGAATGGAATGGCACTTCACATCTCAATACTAACACTGAATGTAAACGGCGTAGATGCTCCACTTAAAGCATACAGAACTGCAGAATGGATAAGAACTCACCAACCAACTATCTGCTGCCTTCAGGAGACTCACCTAACATATAAGGACTCACATAAAGTAAAAGGGTGGAAAAAGACATTTCATGCAAATGGACACCAAAACCTAGCAGGGGCAACTATTCTTATATCAGACAAAACAAACTATAAAGCAACAGCAGTTAAAAGAGACAAAGAGGGACATTATATAATGGTAAAAGGCCTTGTCCAACAGGAAAATATCACAATCCTAAAATATATGTACCTAACATTGGAGATCCCAAATTTATAAAACAATTACTAATAGACTTAAGAAATGAGATAGACAGCAACACAATAACAGTGGGGGACTTCAATACTCCACTAATAGAACTAGACAGGTCATCAAGACAGAAAGTCAACAAAGAAACAATGGATTTAAACTATGCCTTGGAACAAATGGACTTAATAGATATCTACAGAACATTCTGTCAAACAACCACAGAACACACATTTTACTCAGCAGCGCATGGAACTTTCTCCAAGATGGACCACATGGTAGGCCACAAAACGAACCTCAATAATTTTAAGAAAATTGAAATTATATCAAGCACTCTTTCAGACCACAGTGGACTAAAACTGGAAATCAACTCCAAAGGGAACCTTTAAAACCATACAAATACATGGAAATCAAATAAGCTGCTCCTAAATATTCACTGGGTCAAATTGAAATCAAGATGGAAATTTAAAAATTATTCAAACTGAATGACAACAATGACACATCCTATCAAAACCTCTGGGATACAGCAAAGGCAGTGCTAAGAGGAAAGTTCATAGCCCTAAATGGCTACATCAAAAAGACTGAAAGAGCACAAACTGACATTCTAAGGTCACACCTGAAGGAGCTAGAGAAACAAGAACAAACCAAATCCAAACCCAACAGAAGAAAGGAAACAACAAAGATCAGAGCAGAACTAAATGAAATTGAAACAAAAAAATACGAAAGATAAATGAAACAAATAGCTGATTCTTTGAAAAGATAAATAAAATTGATAGACCATTAGCAAGATTAACCAAGAAGAGAGAAAACCCAAATAATCTTATTAAGAAACAAAATGGGAAATATTATAACTGACATCACTGAAAAACAAAAGTTCATTCAAGGCTACTGTGAATACCTTTACACACACAAACTAGAAAACCTAGAAGAGATGGATAAATTTCTGAAAAAAAAATATAACCCTCCTAGCTTAAATCAGGAATTAGATACCCTGAGCAGACCAATAACAAGCAGTGAGATTGAAATGGTAATTTTAAAATTGTGAACAACAACAAAAAAGTCCAGGACCGGACGGATTCACGCCAGAACTCTACCAAACATTCAAAGAAAAATTGGTACCAATCCTTTTGACACTATTCCACAGCAGAGAGAAAGAGGGAATACTCCCTAATTCATTCTATGAAGCCAGCATCACCCTAATACCAAAATCAAGAAAGGACAAAACAAACAAACAAAAAAACCTACAGACCTATATCCCTGATGAACATAGTCAAATTACTTAATAAAATACTAGCTAAACAAATCCAATGCATATCAAAAAGATAATCTACCATGATCAAGTGGGTTTCATACCAGGGGTGCAAGGATGGTTTAACATACACAAGTCAATAAAGGTGATACACCACATAAACAGAATTTAAAACGAAAATCACACAATCATCTCAATAGATGCAGAAAAATCATTCAACAAAATCAAGCATCTCTTTATGATTAAAACTCTCAGCAAAATTGACATACAAGGGACATACCTCAATGTAATAAAATCCATCTATGATAAACCTACAGCAAACATAATACTGAATGGGGAAAAGTTGAAAGCATTCCCTCTGAGAACTGGAACAAGACAAGGATGTCCACTCTCACCACTCCTCTTCAACATAGTACTGGAAGTCCTAGCCAGAGCAAGCAGACAAGAGAAAAAAATAAAGGGCATCCAAATTGGTAAAGAGGAAGTCAAACTTTCACCGTTTGCTGACAATATGATCATTTGCCTTGAAAACCCTAAGGACTCCTCCAGAAAGCTCCTAGAACTGATAAAAGAATTCAGCAAACTTTCCAGATACAAGATTAATGCACACAAATCAGTAGCTCTTCTATACATCAACAATGACCAAGCAGAGAATCAAATCAAGAACTCAACCTCTTTTACAATAGCTGCAATAAAATAAAATACTTAGAAATATACCTAACCAAGTCGGTGAAATAACTCTGAAAGGAAAACAGAACACTGCTCAAAGAAATCATAGATGACACAAACAAATGGGAACACATCCCATGCTCATGGATGGATAGAATGAATGTTGTGAAAATGACCATACTGCCAAAAGCAATCTACAAACTCAATGCAATCTCCATCAAAATACCACCATCATTCTTCACATAATTAGAAAAAACAATTCTAAAATTCATGTGGAACCAAAAAGAGCCCGCATAGCCAAAGCAAGACTAAGCAAAAAGAACAAATCTGAAAGGCATCACACTACCTGATTTCAAACTATACTGTAATAGAACCCAGGAATAAAGTCAAATACTTACAGCCAACTGATCTTCAACAAAGCAAACAAAAACATAAAGTCAGGAAAGGGCATTCTTTTCAACAAATGGTGCTGGGGTAATTGGCTAGCCACATGTAGGAGAATGAAACTGGATCCTCATGTCTCACCTTATACAAAAATCAACTTAAGGTGGATTAACGACTTCTGAAACTATAAAAATTCTAAGAGATAACATTTGAAAATTCCTTCTAGACATTGGCTTAGGCAAGGATTTCATGACCAAGAACCCAAAAGCAAATGCAATAAAAACAAAGATAAATAGCTGAGATTTAATTAAACCAAAGAGCTTTTGCACAGCAAAAGGGACAGTCAGCAGAGTAAACAGACAACCCACAGAATGGGAGGAAATCTTAACAACCTATACATCTGACAAAGGACTAATATCCAGAATCTATAACAAACTCAAACAAATCAGTAAGAAAAAAATGAACAATCCCATCAAAAAGTGGACTAAGGACATGAATAGACAATTCTCAAAAGAAGATATACAAATGGCCAATAAACATACGAAAAAATGCTCAGTCTCACTAATGATCAGGGAAATGGAAATTAAAACCACAATGTGATACTACCTTACTCCTGCAAGAATGGCCATAATCAAAAAATCAAAAAACAGTAGACGTTGGTGTGGATGTGGTGATTAGGGAACACTTCTACACAGCTGGTGGAAATGTAAACTAATACAGCCACTACGGAAAAGAGTGTGGAGGTTCCTTAAAGAACTAAAAGTAGAACTATCATTTAATCCAGTGATCCTACGACTTGGTACCTACCCAGAGGAAAAGAAGTCATTATATGAAAAAGATACTTGCACACGCATGTTTATAGCAGCACAATTCACAATTGCAAAACCATAGAACCAACCCAAATGCCCATCAATCAATGAGTGGATAAAGAAACTGTGATTTATATATGTGATGGAATACTATTCAGCCATAAAAAGGATGAATTAACGGCCTTCACAGTGACCTGGATGAGATTGGAGACTATTATTCTAAGTGAAGTAACTCAGGAATGGAAAACCAAACATTGTATGCTCTCACTGATATGTGGGAGCTAAGCTGTGAGGACACAAAGGCATAAGAATGACACAATAGACTCTGGGAACTTGGGGGGAAAGAGTGGGAGGTGGGGGAGGGATAAAAGCCTATAAATAGCCTGCAGTGTATACTGCTTAGGTGATGGGTGCACCAAAACCTCACAGATCACCACTGAAGAACTTACTCATGTAACCAAACACTACCTGTACCCCAATAACCTTTAAACTATACCAAAATAAATAAATAAAAACGAAACAGAAAAACAAATATTCAGTGTTGGCAAAGATGTAGAAGAAAGGGAAGTCATGTACACTGTTGGGAATGTAAATTACTACAGCCATTTTGGAAAACAGTATGGAGGTTTCTCAAAAAAACTGAAAAGTAGAATTATCATATGATCCAGAAATCTCACTTCTAGGCAAATATCCAAAGGAATTGAAATCAGTATTTTAAAGAGATATCTCCCCTCCCATGTTTATTCCACCAGTATTCACAATAGCCAAGATATGAAAGCAACCTAAGTGTCTATCAATGGATAACTGGATAAAGAAAATATGGTGTATATACATGAAAGACTGTACAACCTTTAAAAAGAAGGAAATTCTGTCATTTGCAACAATATGGTTCAAACTAGAGGACGTTATGCTAAGCGAACTAAGCCAGACTCAGAAAGACAAGTACTGTATGATCTCACTTATATGTGAAATCTAAAAAAGTTGTGCTCATAGAAACAGAGAGTAAAAAGTAGTTACCAGATGATGAGGGGTGGCGGTGGGGAGGGAGAAATGGGGAAAGGAGAGATGTTGACAAAGGGTACAAAGTTGCAGTTAGACTAAAGGAATACCTTTAGTGATCTATTGCACTGTATGGTAACCACAGTTAATATATTGCATACTTTAAAACTGCTAAAATATATTTTTAATATTATAACCACAAAAAATAATTTGGTGAGGCAATGAATATGTTAATTTCATTGACTCGCTCTATAATGTACACATAGATTAAAATGTTACATTGTATCCCATAAATATATGCAATTGTTATTCTTCAATTAAAAATAAAAAGTGACTACTTCAAATGGTTGCTAGATTTTAGTAAAACAATATATATCAGGTGCTTAGAGAAGGAGTTAGCATACAGTAAACACACAGGGAACTGTAGATTTGGTTGTTGTTGTTATTATTAATGTCTTTATTTTTCAAGTACATTTTAAAATGTTAATTTTGTATATTACTAAGGACTATAAACAAATATAAAGCAGAGTAAAATGATTGATAGTGGAAGGTGATGGGGGTGAAAGAAAGGCATTACCTAGTGGTCTGGGAGATCCTCTCTGTGAAAATGACATTTAATTAGAAGCCTGAAGGAAGTGACAGAGCAAGCTACATGAGAACTTGGGGGGAAAAAACTTCAGGTTAAAGGAAGAGCCAGTACAAACATTCCTAAGCAGAACAAACTAATGTGTTCATAATATTTTACTTGATCAGCTGCAGGAGATCATGTGAGAAACAGAATGGAATTTTTTGTTTAGATTCAGGGGTACATGTGCAGTTTTGTTACAAGGGTATATTGTGTGATGCTGAGATTTGGGTTTCTATTGATCCCATCACCCAAATAGTGAACATAGTACCCAACAGATAGTTTTTCGATCCTTCTTCCCCCTCACCCCCACCCTCACCTTTGGAGTCCCCAGTGTCTATTTCTCCCATCTTTATGTCTGTGTGTACCCAATGTTTAGCTTCCACTTATAAGTGAGAATACGTGGTATTTGGTTTTCCGTTTCTGCATTCATTCACTTAGGATAATGGCCTCCAGCTGCATCCATGTTGCTGCAAAGGACATGATTTCATTCTTTTTTATAAGTGCATAGTATCCCATGATGTATATGCACCACATTTTCTTTATCCAATCCACCATTGCTTGGCATCTTGGTTTGTTTTATATCCTTGCTAGTGAATAGTGCTGTAATAAACATATGAGTACAGGTGACTTTTGGGTAGAACAGTTTATTTTCCTTTGGATATAGACCCAGTTAAGGTGTTGCTGGGTTGAATAAAAGTTCTATTTTTATTTCTTTGAGAAATCTCCCAACTGCTTTCCACAGGGGCTGAACTAATTTGCATATCCACCAACAGTGTATAAGCATTCTCTTTTTCCTCCAACCTCATCAGCATCTGTTATTTGTTGACATTTTAAGAGTAGCCACATAACGGAACTTTTAATGGGATGTTTCTCAAAAGGCTAAAGATCTTCTCATGGGCTTAATTGTGTCCCCTCCAAAATTCACATGTTGAAGTCCTAACCCCTGGTACCTCAGCATGTGATTGTATTTGGGGACAGGGTCTTTACAGAGGTAATTAAGTTGAAACAAACTCATTAGGATGGGCCCTAATCCAATATGACTGAAAAGCTGAATACAGATGTGTACAGAGGGAATACAATATAAAGACAGTGGGAGAAAATGGCCATCGAAAAGCCAAGGAAAGAACCTGGGAAGAAGCCTTTTCTCATGGCCCTTAGAAGAAACCAATCCTGCTGAAAATTTGATCTTGAATTTCTAATCTTCAAAACTGAGACACCAGCCAACGGTACTTTGTTATGGCAACCCTAGCAAAAAAACACAGATCTCCTCAAGAATAAGAAGAATATTTTTCCCTTTAGATGGGTCTGTTCTTCAAATCTAAAAGTTTATCTCTAAAACTTTTTGATCTATTCAAAAAGGTAGTTAGTGTTAATTCAGATTAGATCTTCTAGGACTTTTGCAAAGTGAGTTGGTCCAATGGGAAGAAGTCTAGAAGCAAACTAGTTCTCTTGGAGGTATTTGTATCAGTTAAGGCTCAATTGACATCTTTGAAAGCACCCTGAACAACACAGAATTGCTAAGATTTCTCATGAATTGATTTAATGGCAAGAATTAAGATTCTGGGTAAAGACTACATATCAATCTTCTGTTAAGTTTCTAAGCATCTGAATCTCCCTTACCGTTGTGAGGTCTCAAGTCTTCTGTTTATAGAACACCCTAAAAGTCGGACAATGTCTGAGCCTACCCTCTAGACTGTGTGTTCAGTGAGTGCTGCCCAGGAATCTGTATGCAAGAATAAGAAGTGCTATGGTTTTAACAGTGAGGAAATTGATGACTAGACTACCTTCTACCCTTGGAAATGCCTGATCAGAAAGACAGGTGAGGCTGGAAGAACTGAGCCACATGTTCAGCAGTACTGGAGGAAGAAAGGCAGGAACAGGACAGAACTAAGAGCTGATAATGGGGAAGTGAGGACTGAAGCCAGACTAAAGCCTCCATCACAGATGGTCCCACCTGGGTATGGCTTTAAAAGGCGAGCATGTGATTATGTCAAGTGGAAGATGAATGCTTAAAGGATGAGACTACTCTGAAAATAGAAATGTTGTAGGGAAAAGATTTGATAGCAATGTAATGAAAGTGGTACCCAAGCAACCAGAAAGAGGAAAAAAAAAAAAACAAAACATTTTCACCAAGGATAAGATGTTCCAGCAGGCAATGTTGCTATGGCATTTCAAAGTGCTGGTTGCACCAGAATCTTGACTGTAAATGGAAATGGAGCCATAATCAAGTGGCATTCAAACTGTGGCATACTATAATTAAGTAATTATTTGAACCGATGGTTTTAATAAGTTTCTCTGCACAAAAGCCAGCATCTCTCTTCAATTCCTGACACATTCATTATAATTAGCTCCTGCTTGACATTTCCTAGTAGAGAGGTTAAACATCCAAAGTTTTATTTACTTATTTATAAATAAGAATATAATGATTTAAGCTAAAATACTGGAAATGTATCCCTTATTAAAAAATAGTCAAACCTCCTTAGAATCAATGAGTCACACATAAAGCAAAAATAATAAATTCAGTTCCAGATATGTGCAATGAAGAAAAGAAGTTTGGTTAAAGTGAGGGAAAATTGCTGGAAGGATTGTCTGTTTACTTCTCTGAGGTGAGGACATTTGTAAGGAAATCAGAATGATGAGAAGGAGCCGGCCCTGATCAGATCATAAAGAAAATTATTCAAACCAGAAGGAAAATGAAGTGCAAAGGTCCTGGGGTAGGAATAAACTTTACATGACTGCAGAGCAATAAGAAGAGCAGTAAGAGTGAGATTTACTGTGTGAGGCAGCAAGTGGAAGAGACGGGATTAGAGAGGCAGGCAAGGTACGGATTATGTAAGGTCCTGGTAGTGAAGTAAGGAATCTCGATTTTATTGTAGTAGCAACAAGAGGCTCCTAATGACTTTTAGCAGGAGGGTGACATTCTCTGATTTATCTTTATAAAAGTTACCACTGGCTGCTCTGAGGAGACTATAAAAGCAGCACCGGCCGGGCGCAGTGGCTCACACCTGTAATCCCAGCACTTTGGGAGGTTGAGGCGGGTGGATCACGAGGTCAGGAGATCGAGACCATCCTGGCTAACATGGTGAAACCCCGTCTCTACTGAAAATACCAAAAATTAGCCAGGCATGGTGGCAGGTGCCTGTGGTCCCAGCTACTCGGGAGCCTGAAGGCAGGAGAATGGTGTGAACCTGGGATGCGGAGCTTGCAGTGAGCTGAGATCGCTCCACTGCATTCCAGCCTGGGTGACAGAGAGAGACTCTGTCTCAAAAAAAAAAAAAAAAAAAAAGAGTAGCACCAAGGTCAACTAGGAGGTATTATGAAGCCAAATGATGACAGTACCTTCATTACAGTTTGTTAGGTAGAGATGATGAGGTGAAATTGCTGATGGATTGACTAAGTGATGTGAGAAAAAGATGAATCGTTGAAGAGTCAAAGAGGAATTCTAGGTTTAGGGCCAAAGACAGTGATGACATTTATAGAGATGAAAAATCTTGGGGAAGAATAGATATGATGGCAGGGACTATGAATAGATCTGTTGTTCATGTTAAGTTTCAGACACTGATTGGGCCTTCACTGACATATTGAGGGTTGAATATGGAGATTTTGTTCTCAGGATAGAGTTTTGAGCTAAACCGATAGATTTGGGTTCCCCTGGTATAGGTATAGTGCACTTCAGAGTCGTGGCTGTGACAGATCACCGTGGGTATAAATTTGATAACCAAGAGAAGTGCTGAGTTGCTCCTGCATTCTGAGACCTGATGAAGAGATGAAGCCAACAAGGCAGTCACGAAGAAATAACAGTATGATAGAAAGAAAACCCAAAAGCGGGGCATGGTCAACAATTACAACCCATGATAGGGGTTCAGATTAAATAAGGACAAAGAAATGATCATTGGGCTTGGAATTAATGAGAGAGGGAGGAAGTGGAGACTTTGAGGAAAGAAGCAGACTATTAGAAGGAGCAGAAATAGGCTGGAGGAGTCACTGGGGCTGAGAGAAAGATATTTTCAAAGGCAATATTAATGAATATATAGTAAGTCAATAAAAATAACCCAATGCAGAGAAGTTGATTGATTATATTAATTAGGCTAGGCTAAGTTATTCTGCAGTAACAAATAAAAGACAAAGTCTCATTTTAAGACAATAAAATTTTATTGCTCATTCTTGACCATAATCACTAGTGGAAGGGAGCTGGGATGGAGTTGCATTTCCCTGTTTTGGTTTTTCTAGCCATTCAACAGGGCTCTTCTCTTGTCAACACAACACCTCTAAGTTCCTTTAAGGGAGAAAGAGAACATGGAGGGCCATGTGGGGGATTTGATGGCCAGGTCTGGAAGGGGTGCACATCACCTCCACCCAAAATCCATTGGCCAGAACTCAGTCATTTGGCTTCACTGACACAATAGAGCCATCAATATGGTCTTCCAGTGTGATCAACAGGAAAATGAAATGAGTTTAATAAATACCTAGCATTGCCACTGCAATAGCCCCTACTTCCTGTCACCAAATACACATTTCATTCTTTCTCCTGTGTGTAGAGCATGCTGATACCTTTCCCACGGCAGCAACTGAGGGATCCAATCAGCATTGAAACCAGCTCAAAGCCTAGGATTTCAGGGTGACCTCTTCATTTACATCTGATGTGGCTCCTTATGGTGCAACACTCCGTGATCTAAAAAGAGAAGTTATCCTCCTCCATTCCCATACACAATGTGCAGTGGTGGGGCAGGGGCAGAATAACCATATATACACTTCCACTCAGAAGAGTGCTTAATTGAAAGATGCTTAGTAAGTAGTCCCTGGTCTGTAGCAATTCTGAAATGCCACTGGGCCTATGCGGTAAAGTCTTCTACTGTGGAAGGGAGAAAAGCCTTTTGAATAAACCCAAATTCTCCTCTCTGAAGGAGAAACTCACTTGCTTTTTGTTCTTCATGATCTTAGGTTGCACTCCAAAATGTTCTTTCTGCTTTATTATGCATCTTGGCCACCTCTACTGTGGGTGCTGGAGAGTGTGCCCTCCTTGAGAGCTGCACAGCTCACACAGCCCACATCCTGCATGAGAGTTGCTTCAAGACTCACTCAACAGTAATAGGCTTTTTTAAGATAAGGCTCAAGAGTTATTTGGCAGCAAACTCCCTGAAATAATTAGTATGCTTCTGATTTATTTACTTCTAGTTAGATCTGTGTGCTGTTAACTATATTCAAAGTTCTTTTGTGAATTTTAAACAAAGATCTCTTTACTTTTACACTTCCTCATCCCCATGCCTGCCTCTCTCAATCTAATGGCAGCTACCTTGAGGCTACTAGGTATGAGTAAACTGGCCGCTTCTCTGCCTCAAAGCTGGTATCTGCCTCTAAGCTGAGTCACTCGATTCCATGTAGAAGTCTCACTGGGTCTTTGTCTCTCAGAGCCTTTTAAAATCACATCTTTTTCTTGGGGTCTAAAAGTACTTGACTTTTTTAATAGTTCAGGGTCCTGGCTTTTCGACTTTTTTCTTCTTTATTTTTGCTTGGAAACTGTCCAACTTTTTCCTGAACTCATCTTTTCTCGTACCAT
The DNA here is from genome assembly GCF_003255815.1 of Theropithecus gelada. Classification (NCBI taxonomy): domain Eukaryota; kingdom Metazoa; phylum Chordata; class Mammalia; order Primates; family Cercopithecidae; genus Theropithecus; species Theropithecus gelada. The sequence goes on from NC_037672.1 coordinate 21,159,821, forward strand.
ATTTCACTGATTTTAAGATGCACATTCATTTCTCATTTTAACATCTTTGAGATTGGGCTGTATTTCATAATTTTTGCAGGTATAATGTCAAAGTTTAATTGACTTTTTCTGTCTTTGTTAGTACAACATAAAATAGATGTATGTCTTATCTGCAACATATCATAGTCTACTAACTGTAGAAATACTTTGCAAAATGTAGTTAAAAGTACCATAAATTTGACATTGTTTTTCAGTCTCTTCCTCTAGAAATGTAAGCTCTACAGGCACGTAGCCTTCCAAATGACCACAGGTGCCAGGTTTACCAAAGTTTTGTCACCATATCTGATATGGTTTGGCTGTGCCCCACCGAAATATCATCTTGAACTGTAGCTCCCATAATCCCCACGTGTCAGGGGAGGGATCCAGTGGGAGGTAATTGAATCATGGGAGTGGTTACCCTCATACTGTTCTCATGGTAGTAAGTGAGTTCTCAAAAGATCTGATGACTTTATAAGGGGCTTTCCCCCTTTTCTCAGCACTTCTCCTTGATGCCACCATGTGAAGAACATGCTTGCTTCTCCTTCCGCCATGACTGTAAGTTTCCTGAGGCCTCCCAGCCATGATGAACTGTGAGTCAATTAAACATCTTTCCTTTATAAATTACCCAGTTTCAGGTATGTCTTCATTAGCAGTGTAAGAACTAATACAGTAAATTGGTACCAAGAATGGGGTGCTGCTGTCAAGATACCCAAAAATGTGGAAGCAATTTTGGAACTGAGTAACAGGCAGAGATTGTAACAGTTTGGAGGGCCTAGGTGACAGGAAGATGTGGAAAGGTTTGGAACTTTCTTAGAGACTTGTTGAATGGCTTTGACCAAAATGCTGATGGTGATATGGACAACGAAGTCCAGGCTGAAGTGGTCTCAGATGGACAGGAAGAATATGTTGGGAACTGGAGTAAATATCACTCTTGCTTTGTAAAGGGACTGGAAGCATTTTTTCTCTGCCCTAAAGATCTGTGGATCTTTGAACTTGAGAGAGATGATTTAGGGTATCTGGCAGAAGACATTTTTAAGCAACAAAGCATTCAAGAGGAAGCAGAGCATAAAAGTTTGGAAAATTTGCAGCCTGATGATGCAATAGAAAAGAGAAACCCACTTTCTGGGGAGAAATTCCAACCAGCTGCAGAAATTTGCATAAGTTATCAGGAGCCAAATGTTAATCACCAAGTCAATGGGGACAGTGCCTCCAGGGCATGTCAGAGAACTTCATGGCAGCCCCTGCATCACAGGCCTGGAGGCCTAGGAGGAAAAAAATGGTTTCATGGGTTCCCCTGTTGTGGGCAACTTAGGGATTTGTTGCTTTGTGTCTCAGCCTCTCCAGTTATGGCTAAAAGAGGCCAAGGTAGAGCTCGTGCTATGGTTTCAGAGGTGCGAGCCTCAGGCCCTGGCAACTTTAATATGGTGTTGAGTCTGTGGGTACACAGAAGTCAAGAACTGAGGTTTGGGAACCTCTGCCTAGATTTCAGAGGATATGTGGAAATGCCTGAAAGCCCAGGCAGAAGTTTACTACAGGGATGGAGTCCTCATGGAGACCCTCTGCTAGAGCAGTACAGAAGGGAAATGTGGGTCAGAACCCCCACAGAGTCTCCACTGGGGCACTGCCTAGTGGAGCTGTGAGAAGAGGGCCACCATCTTCCAAACCCCAAAATGGTAGATCCACCAACAGCTTGCATTATGTGCCTGGAAAGCTGAAGACACTCAACACCAGCCTGTGAAAGCAGCCAGGAGGGGGGCTGTGCTCTGCAAAGCCACAGGGGCAGAGCTGCCCAAGGTCATGGGAGCCCACCTCTCACATTAGGTTGACCTGAATGTGAGACATGGAGTGAAAGGAGATTATTTTAGAACTTTAAGATTTAATTACTGCCTCAATGGATTTCAGACTTGCATGGGGCCTGTAGCCCCTTTGTTTTGGCCAATTTCTCCCATTTGGAATGGGTGTATTTACCCAATGTCTGTACCTCTATTGTATCTAAGAAGAAATTAACTTGCTTTTGATTTTACAGGTTCATGGGCAGAAGAGACTTGCCTTGTCTCAGATGAGACTTTGGACTTGCCTTTTTAAGTTAATGCTGGAATGAATTAAGACTTTGGAAGACTGTTGAAAGAACCTGATTGTGTTTTGAAATGTGAGGACATGAGATTTGGAAGGGGCCAGGGGTAGAATAGTATGATTTGGCTGTGTCCTCACACAAATATCATCTTGAATTGTAGTTTCCATAATCTCCACGTGTTGTGGAAGTGACTTGGTAGGAGATAATTGAATCATGGGGGTGTTTACCCTCATGCTGTTATTGTGGTAGTGAGTTTTCATGAGATCTAATGGTTTAATAAGGGGCTTTTCCCTCTTTGCTTGGCACTTCTCCTTGATGTTGCCATGTGAAGAAGGACGTGAAACACATCACTGCCATAATTGTAAGTTTCCTGAGGCCTCCCCAGCCATGCTGAACTGTGAATCAATTAAACTTCTTTCCTTTATAAATTACCCAGTCTCAGGTATGCCTTTATTAGCAGCAAGAAAACAGATTAATACAGTAAATTGGTACCAGGTACCACAGAGAGTGGACCTTAAGCCATATAGAGTTCTATCTATGTTCTCACCACTTGCCACTCAATTGCTAAGCAAATATCATAGTACCGCATCTTAGTCTGGCACAGTGATTTTCTCTGCCACCTCTGAGAAAAAGGTATACACGCCTGCACAGTTTGGTTTAGCCTTTTGCTCCTTCCCCCACCCCATGAGAACAGATGTCTCAAGTAGAATTTTATCTTTCAGTCGAGGGTCCAAGATAAGACACAGGGAGCAAAGCTTAGCAGATGTGAAAGTTAAACCCAGAAGCTATAAGGTCTATATGGTTTTAGAATTGATTTTTATGAACTATTTCAACAACAAATAATCTTTATCTTATGCAAATTGCTTCATAGAATGTAAAAAAAAGCTCTAAATTCATTCTACAAAACTAGAGTAACATTGGTACCAAAACTAGAGAACAATAGCACAAGAAAAATATATTTAAGCCAATCTCACATAAAAATACAGAATAAAACTTTAGACACATACTAGTAAAATAAATATAGCAGTCTGTTAAAAATATACACCATAACTAAGATGGGTTAATCCTAGTAACGAAAAGATAATTCTACATTACCAAATCTATTAATCAGCAGACTAATATGTTTTTTATATATATATAATTATTTCAACAAATGTAGAAAAATCATCTGACAAAAATAATTTCATGATGAAAATCTTTAAGCTAACTAAAAAAGAAGAAACATTGTTTTTCTTAATAAAAGTCATATATCAAAAAACAACACTAAATTATTTTTTTAATGTGACCAAATTTTAGAAGAATTTCTTAGAATAAAAGGGTAAGAGAAATATACAATTAACACTGTTTACATTCAGCAATGTATAAGGCCATAGCCAAGAGAAACAAATAATATGTAAGAATTGAAAAGTAATAGGAAAGTGTGCATAAATTTGCAAGCAATATAATTGTAGAAATTCCTAGATAATCTACCAACAAACTAATAGAACAACCAAAATAATTTAGCAAGGTTTCTAGATACAACATCAGGAAGAAAAATCAACAGGCTTTTTTTTACACATTTAATAACATTTAGAAAATATAATACAAAATATTTTATTTATAATATCAAAAAATTTGTGTGTAGGAATAACTCTAACAAAAGATTTTCAAGACATTGATGAAGAAAAGTATAAACCATTACTAAAAAGGAAAAAAAGTTTAGAGAAAAGGCTGCTCTAAATAAATAAATAAACATACTACATTCATGAATAGGAAAAGTCAAAACTTTAAAATGTAAATTTTTCCCCAAAATTATCTTTATATTAAATGCAATGCAGTTTTAATCAAATGCTCACCACAGAACTTTCTTTTATTGCTTTGTGTCATTCTGTTTTTCTGTAGACAGCATGGCAAGCCAATTGTAAATTTCATGTGGAAGATAAGAGATTTTTGAAGAAAGTAAGATAATTGCCTCATCTGATATTATGAATTATTACTAAGTTAAAATGATTGAGAAATACCTAATGGGGAGGCATGTGGAATAAAATAGCACAGAAACAAACTTTTGCCTGTATGACAACAAAAGACAGTATATTAGTTTTCTATTGCTGCCATAACAGACCACCACAAATGTGATGGTTTAAATAGCACAAATTTATTATTATTACATCTCTACAGGTTAGAAGTCTGACACAGATTTTGTGGACTAAAATGAATGTATTGGCAGGATGGTGTTTGTTTTGGGCATCTGTAAGGGTGAATCAGTTTCTTTGTGTGTTCCCACTTCTAGTAACCAGCCACACTCTTCGACTCATGGCCCCTTCCTCCATCTTCAAAGCCAGCAACGTTGCTTCTCTCTGACCATTCTTCTTCCTCTGATCCTCTTCTTCTGCCTACCTCTTCCACCTTTAAGGATCTTTGTGATTTCACTTGGGTTTTCCTGGGTAATTCAGGCTAACCCCCATATCTTAATGTCAAGTGATTAGCTTTCTCAATTCCATCTGCAATATTAATTTTCATTTGCCATGTAACCCAACATATTTACACATTCTGAGGTTGGCATGACTTTGGGAGACTACTACTCTGCTTAGCACAAAAAAAAAAAAAAAAATTTTTTTTAAATCAATGAGCACCAGAAGCATTCAAGTTACGTGAAGCCTGAAGCTTATGCAATTTAGTGCAGGTGCTCTCTTTAAGAAAAAGAATACAAAAGTATTTTGCAAAAATTGACAGACATATATGACTCTGTGACCACATTGCTAAATTTATTTTCAGGGCCGTTGAAGGAGTCTATTCAAGTGATGGTCCCTGAAGCTTATGTTTTATTAACTTTCTAGCAATTCTACCACAAGTGAAAAACAGACTACTTCATACAGGTAAGCTGGAATCATTTGTTAGTTATATGGACTAAGACAAAATGAATTCCTATGTCACTTCTACCAAAACAAAAAATCTCAGTAGGTTAAAAACATATATACAAAAACAAAGTTTCAAAACATTTAGCTGAATAGTGAAAAAATATTTTTAACCACATGGTATTTCTTTGAAAAGTCCATATTCTAAAGGAAAAAACTGACCTTTTAATTACGTTAACAGTTAAATTTTTGATTAAAATTTTAAACTCTGCTCTGTTCTTCTTAGACTCCACTCAACTGTTTCTGTATTCATCCCAGCTCCTCCCCATCTCCAGTCTGACCTCTGTGGATGCAGCAAGAATGAGAGGAGAATGTTATATTTTGTCCTCCTAGAAGTAAAAACTTTAAGATTGGCTATAAGATAAAGACAGATGGTCTGCGTACAGGAGATGGACACTCAGCACATCCCATACAACACTGTTCAGTATCCTTATTGACAGAAAAAACTCAGTCTTACTTTGTAATCATTTTATTCCCAGGACTGTTGGACAGTACCTGTTCCATGTAGCATATGACCCATGTATGACCCATGAAAGAATGTCTTTGCTGTCCTTGTATAATTTTTGTAACCACAAATTTTTTATTTAAGAAGAAAAAGACTTATATGAGTATTAGAAAGCATGGATATTTAGAATCAGAGGGAGAAATTAGTGTGGGAGAAAAGACCGTTTTCACACATCTTTCCTACAAGGCTGCTATGATAGTTAATTGAGTTTTCAATAGTCAGTTTATGTTCAAAGCCTATACTCCTGTTTATAAACAGAAATGAACTTAAAATATGGAAAACAGTATCCAAAGATTCACATATTTAAAATCCGGTAAGAATTTCTGGAGCCAGATTTGGATTTAGACTACAGCGGTGGAGGCTCCTGGGTGTTTGTACTTAACCAGGTTCCATTTCCTCATCATTTGCTGCAAGTAGGACAGCTTGACGCTAACAGTTGCAGGCACCTCTTTTTCCTATGCCTGTGCTATTCTACATTCTGAGATTGAGGACTGGTCCTCAATGTTCCTTTGACTGCCATTGCTTCCAAGTGTCAGAGGGAGTCAGGGAGCTCACAGGCTGTCACGGAAGCTCTCCTTAAAAGAAATAGCATGTCAGGTGCCTCCAGTATCTCCTACTTTCAGCCAATTCCTTTGGCAGCTTGCACAAGCACACTGTCACTTGAATTTCTCTAACAGAGACAAGGAAAGGGCCAACTAGATTTTCCTGAATTGGTGTCCTTGCACAAACACTGTCACTTTGCCACGCTTCCTCCACTGGGTGTGAGAGCTGTTTAGGCTACAACAGCTAGCCCTCATTTTTTTCTTCAGCTCAAGTTAGGATGTTTTCGTCATTCCTTCAATTATCACACATAAGGAGGAAATGGGAGGTTAAGAAGAAAAGGACATGCATCTAGCATATTCTATTACATTTTATTTTCTCTGAGACCCTCTTTATTCTCTTTCTAGGTTCAGGAAACCAGAGGTAAAAGCAGCAGAAATGGGTCTGCATCCCTGCAGTGGCAGTGCCTGCCATTCTGTGTGTGTGTGTGTGTGTTTGTGTGTGTGTGTGTGTGTGTGTTATTCTTCCACTTTTATTTTAAGTTCAGGATGTACAGGTTTGTTACATAGGTAAATGTGTGCCATGGTGATTTGCTGCACAGATCATCCTATCACCTAGGTATTAAGCCCAGCCAGCAGCCATTAGATATTCTTCCTGATGGTGTCCCTCCCTCTCTGCCCCACACTGACAAGCCCCAGTGTGTGTTGTTTCCCACCGTGTGCCCATGCGTTCTCATCAATCAGCTCCCAGTTATAAGTGAGAACATGTGGTGTTTGGTTTTCTGTTCCTGAATTAGAGTGCTGAGGATAATGGCTTCCAGTTCCATCCATGTCCCTGCAAAGGACATGATCTAATTCCTTTATATGGCTGCATACAATTCCATCGTGTATATGTACCCTATTTTATTTATCCAGTCTATCATTGATGGGCCTTTAGGTTGATTCCATGACTTTGCTATTGTAAATAGTGCTGCAGTGAATATACGCATGCATGTATCTTTATAATAGAATGATTTATAATCCTTTGGGTTTATACCTGGTAATAGGATTGCTGGGTCAAATGGTATTTCTGCCTCTAGGTCTTTGAGGAATTGCCACACTGTCTTCCACCATGGCTGAAATAATTTACACTCTCACTAACAGTGTAAAAGCATTTCTCTTTCTCCACAACATTACCAGGACCTGTTGTTTTTTGACTTTTTAATAACAGCCATTCTGGCATGAGATGGTATCTCACTGCAGTTTTGATTTGCATTTCTCAAATGATTTGTGATGTTGAGCTTTTTGTTATATGTTTATTGGCTGCATGAACGTCTTCATTTGAGAAGTGTCCATTCATGTTCTTTGCCTACTTTTTAATGGGGTTGTTTGCTTTTTTCTAGTAAAATTGTTTAAGTTCCTTGTAGACTCTGGGTTTTAGACCTTTGTCAGATGAATAGATTGTAAAAGTTTTCTCCCATTCTGTTCACTCTCATGATAGTTTAGTTTGCTGTGCAGAAGCTCTTTAGTTTAATTAGATCCCACTTGTCAATTTTTGCTTTTGTTTCAATTGTTTTTGACATTTTTGTTATAAAACCTTTGCCCGTGCCTATGTTCTAAATGGTATTGCCTAAATTTTCTTCTAGGGTTTTTATACTTATGGGTTTTACATGTAAGTCTTTAATCAATCTTGAGTTAATTTTTATATAAGGTGTAAGGAAGGGGTTCAGTTTCAATTTTCTGCATATGGCTAGCCAGAACTCCCAGCCTCATTTATTACATAAACAAACATTTGCTTGTTTTTGTCATTTGTTGGAAATCAGATGATTCTGAAGTGTGCAGTCTGATTTCTGAGTTCTCTATCCTGATTGAATGGTCTATGTGTGTTCTTGTATCAGTGCCCTGGTGTTTTGGTTACTGTAGCATTGTAGTATAGTTTGAAGTTGGGTAGTATGATGACTCCAGCTTTATTCTTTTTGCTTAGAGTTCTCTTGGCTATTGGCTAGTTGGTCTCTTTTTTGGTTCCATGTGAAATTTAAAATACTTGTTTTTTAATTCTGTAAAGAATGTCAGAGATACAATCTCACACCAGTCAGATGGCTAGTACTTAAAAGTCAAAAAATAACAGATGCTGGGGCCGAATAGGAACAGCTCCAGTCTCCAGCTCCCAGCGCAAGTGACACAGAAGATGGGTGATTTCTGCATTTTCAATTGAGCCTCTGCTGCTGATACCCAGTCTGGAGTGGACCTCAAGCAATTTCCAACAGACCTACAGCTGAGGGTCCTGACTGTTAGAAGGAAAACTAACAAACAGGAAGGACACCCACACCAAAACCCCATCAGTACTTCACCATCATCAAAGACCAAAGGCAGATAAAACCACAAAGATGGTGAAAAAGCAGGGCAGAAAAGCTGGAAATTCAAAAAATAAGAGTGCATCTCCCCCTCCAAAGGAATCCAGCTCATCTCCAGCAATGGATCAAAGCTGGACAGAGAATGACTTTGATGAGTTGAGAGAAGAAGGCTTCAGTCCATCAAACTTCTCAGAGCTAAAGGAGGAATTATGTACCCAGTGCAAAGAAACTAAAAATCTTGAAAAAAGAATGGAAGAATGGATAACTAGAATAATCAATGCAGAGAAAGCCATAAATGAACTGAGAGAGATAAAAACCATGACACGAGAAATACATGACAAATGCACAAGCTTCAGTAACTGACTTGATCAACTGGAAGAAAGAGTATCAGTGATTGAGGATCAAATGAATGAAATGAAGGGAGAAGAGAAGTCTAAAGAAAAAAGAGGAAAAAGAAATGAACAAAGCCCTCAAGAAGTATGGGATTATGTGAAAAGACCAAATCTACGTCTGATTGGGGTGCCTGAAAGTGAGGGGGAAAATGGAACCAAGTTGGAAAACACTCTTCAGGATATCATCCAGGAGAACTTCCCCAAACTAGTAACGCAGGCCAACATTCAAATTCAGGAAATACAGAGAACACCACAAAGATACTCCTCGAGAAGAGCAACTCCAAGACACATAATTGTCAGATTCACCAAAGTTGTAAGGAAGGAAAAACTGTTAATGGCAGCCAGAGAAAAAGGTCAAGTTACCCACAAAGGGAAACACAAGACTAACAGCAGATCTCTCGGCAGAAACTCTACAAGCCAGAAGAGAGTGGGGGCCAGTATTCAACATTCTTAAAGAAAAGAATTTTCAACCCAGAATTTCATATCCAGCCAAACTAAGTTTTATAAGTGAAGGAGAAATAAAATCCTTTACAGATAAGCAAATGCTTAGAGATTTTGTCACCACCAGGCCTGCCTTACAAGAGACCCTGAAGGAAGCACTAAACATGGAAAGGAACAACTGGTACCAGCCATTGCAAAAACATGCCAAAATGTAAAGACCATCGAGGCTAGGAAGAAACTGCATCAACTAACGAGCAAAATAACCAGTTAATATCATAATGACAGGATCAAGTTCAAATATAACAATCTTAACCTTAAATGTAAATGGACTAAATGCTCCAATTAAAAGACACAGACTGGCAAACTGGATAAAGAGTCAAGACCCATCAGTCTGCTGTATTCAGGAGACCCATCTCACATGCAGAGACACACATAGGCTCAAAATAAAGGGATGGAGGAAGATCTACCAAGCAAATGGAGAACAAAAAAAAGCAGGGGTTGCAATCCTAGTCTCTGATAAAACAGATTTTAAACCATCAAAGATCAAAAGAGACAAAGAAGGCCATTACATAATGGTAAAGGGATCAATTCAACAGGAACAGCTAACTATCCTAAATATATATGCACCCAATACAGGAGCACCCAGATTCATAAAGCAAGTCCTTAGAGACTTACAAAGAGACTTAGACTCCCATACAATAATAATGGGAGACTTCAACACCCCACTGTCAACTTTGGACAGATCAACAAGACAGAAAGTTAACAAGGATATCCAGGAATTGAACTCATCTTTGCACCAAGCGGACCTAATAGACATCTACACAACTCTCCACCCCAAATCAACAGAATATACATTCTTCTCAGCACCACATCACACTTATTCCAAAATTGACCACATAATTGGAAGTAAAGCACTCCTCAGCAAATGTACAAGAACAGAAATTATAACAAACTGTCTCTCAGACCACAGTGCAATCAAACTAGAACTCAGGACTAAGAAACTCAATCAAAACCGCTCAACTACATGGAAACTGAATAACCTGCTCCTGAATGACTACTGGGTACATAACGAAATGAAGGCAGAAATAAAGACGTTCTTTGAAACAAATGAGAACAAAGATACAACATACCAGAATCTCTGGGACATATTTAAAGCAGTGTGTAGAGGGAAATTTATAGCACTAAATGCCCACAAGAGAAAGCAGGAAAGATCTAAAATTGACACTCTAACATCACAATTAAAAGAACTAGAGAAGCAAGAGCAAACACATTCAAAAGCTAGCAGAAGGCAAGAAATAACTAAGATCAGAGCAGAACTGAAGGAGATAGAGACACAAAAAACCCTCCAAAAAATCAATGAATCCAGGAGTTGGTTTTTTGAAAAGATCAACAAAATTGATAGACCACTAGCAAGACTAATAAAGAAGAAAAGAGAGAAGAATCAAATAGACACAATAAAAAATGATAAAGGGGATATGACCACTGACCCCACAGAAATACAAACTACCATCAGAGAATACTATAAACACCTCTACGCAAATAAACTAGAAAATCTAGAAGAAATGGATAATTTCCTGGACACTTACACTCTCCCAAGACTAAACCAGGAAGAAGTTGAATCCCTGAATAGACCAATAGCAGGCTCTGAAATTGAGGCAATAATTAATAGCCTACCAACCAAAAAAAGTCCAGGACCAGATGAATACACAGCTGAATTCTACCAGAGGTACAAGGAGGAGCTGACACCATTCCTTCTGAAACTATTCCAATCAATAGAAAAAGAGGGAATCCTCCCTAACTCATTTTATGAGGCCAACATCATCCTGATACCAAAGCCTGGCAGAGACACAACAAAGAAAGAGAATTTTAGACCAATATCCCTGATGAATATTGATGCAAAAATCCTCAATAAAATACTGGCAAACTGAATCAAGCAGCACATCAAAAAGCTTATCCACCATGATCAAGTAGGCTTCATCCTTGGGATGCAAGGCTGGTTCAACATACACAAATCAATAAACGTAATCCAGCATATAAACAGAACCAAAGACAAAAACCACATGATTATCTCAATAGATGCAGAAAAGGCCCTTGACAAAATTCAATAGCCCTTCATGCTAAAAACTCTCAATAAATTCGGTATTGATGGAACATATCTCAAAATAATAAGAGCTATTTATGACAAACCCACAGCCAATAACATACTGAATGGGCAAAAACTGGAAAAATTCCCTTTGAAAACTGGCACAAGACAGGGATGCCCTCTCTCATCACTGCTATTCAACATAGTGTTGGACGTTCTGGCTAGGGCAATCAGGCAAGAGAAAGAAATCAAGGGTATTCAGTTAGGAAAAGAAGAAGTCAAATTGTCCCTGTTTGCAGATGACATGATTGTATATTTAGAAAACCCCATCATCTCAGCCCAAAATCTCCTTAAGCTGATAAGCAACTTCAGCAAAGTCTCAGGATACAAAATTAATGTGCAAAAATCACAAGCATTACTATACACCAGTAACAGACAAACAGAGAGCCAAATCATGAATGAACTTCCATTCACAATTGCTTCAAAGAGAATAAAATACCTAGGAATCCAACTTACAAGGGATGTAAAGGACCTCTTCAAGGAGAACTACAAACCACTGCTCAGTGAAATAAAAGAGGACACAAACAAATGGAAGAACATACCATGCTCATGGATAGGAAGAATCAATATCGTGAAAATGGCCATACTGCCCAAGGTAATTTATAGATTCAATGCCATGCCCATCAAGCTACAATTGAGTTTCTTCACAGAATTGGAAAAAACTGCTTTAAAGTTCATATGGAACCAAAAAAAAGCCCGCATTGCCAAGACAATCCTAAGTCAAAAGAACAAAGCTGGAGGCATCACGCTACCTGATTTCAAACTACTACAAGGCTACAGTAACCAAAACAGCATGGTACTGGTACCAAAACAGAGATATAGACCAATGGAACAGAACAGAGTCCTCAGAAATAATACCACACATCTACAGCCATCTGATCTTTGACAAACCTCAGAAAAACAAGAAATGGGGAAAAGATTCCCTATTTAATAAATGGTGCTGGGAAAATTGGCTAGCCAGAAGTAGAAAGCTGAAACTGGATCCTTTCCTTACTCCTTATACGAAAATTAATTCAAGATGGATTAGAGACTTAAATGTTAGACCTAATACCATAAAAACCTTAGAAGAAAACCTAGGTAATACCATTCAGGACATAGGCATGGGCAAGAACTTCATGTCTAAAACACCAAAAGCAATGGCAACAAAAGGCAAAATTGACAAATGGGATCTAATTAAACAAAAGAGCTTCTGCACAGCAAAAGAAACTACCATCAGAGTGAACAGGCAACCTACAGAATGGAGGACAATTTTTGCAATCTACTCATCTGACAAAGGGCTAATATCCAGAACCTACAAAGAACTCCAACAAATTTACAAGAAAAAACAAACAACCCCATCAAAAAGTGGGCAAAGGATATGAACAGACATTTCTCAAAAGAAAACATGCGTACAGCCAACAGACACATGAAAAAATGCTCGTCATCACTGGCCATCAGAGAAATGCAAATCAAAACCACAATGAGATACCATCTCACACCAGTTAGAATGGCGATCATTAAAAAGTCAGGAAACAACAGGTGCTGGAGAGGATGTGGAGAAATAGGAACACTTTTACACTGTTGGTGGGATTATAAACTAGTTCAACCATTATGGACAACAGTATGGCGATTCCTCAAGGATCTAGAACTAGAAGTACCATATGACCCAGCCATCCCATTACTGGGTATATACCCAAAGGATTATAAATCATGCTGTGATAAAGACACATGCACACGTATGTTCATTGTGGCACTATTCACAATAGCAAAGACTTGGAATCAACCCAAATGTCCATCAGTGACAGACTGGATTAAGAAAATGTGGCACATATACATCATGGAATACTATGCAGCCATGAAAAAGGATGAGTTTGTGTCCTTTGTAGGGACATGGATGCAGCTGGAAACCATCATTCTCAGCAAACTATCGCAAGAACAGAAAACCAAACACCACATGTTCTCACTCATAGGTGGGAACTGAACAATGAGATCACTTGGACTCGGGAAGGGGAACATCATACACCAGGGCCTATTATGGGGAGGGGAGGCGGGGAGGGATTGCATTGGGAGTTATACCTGATGTAAATGATGAGTTGATGGGTGCAGCACACTAACATGGCACAAGTATACATATGTAACAAATGTGCACATTGTGCACATGCACCCTAGAACTTAAAGTATAATAAATAAATAAATAAATAAATAAATAAATAAATAAAAAAGAATGTCAATGGTAGTTTAATGGGAATAGCATTGAATCTATAGATTACTTTGGGCAGTATGGCCATTTTCATGGCACTGATTCTTCCTATCCATGACCGTGGGATGGTTTTCCATTTCTCTGTGTCCTCTCTGATTTCTTTGAGTGCTGGTTAGCAGTCCTCCTCGAAGAGGTCCTTCACTTCCCTTGTTAGCTGTATTCCTAGGTATTTTATTCTCTTTGTGGCATTTGTGAATTGAGGTTCATTCATAATTTGGCTCTCTGCTTGCCTGTTGTTGGTGAATAGGAATGCAAGCAATTTTTGCACATTGATTTTGTAGCCTGAGACTTTGCTGAAGTTGCTTATCAGCTTGAAAAGCTTTTGGGTTGAGACAGCAGGGTTTTCTAGAGGTAGGATAATGTCATCTGCAAATAAAGATAATGTGACTTTCTCCGTTTTTATTTGAATATCCTTTATTTCTTTCTCTTGCCTGATTGTCCTGGCCAGAACTTCTAACACTATGTTGAATAGGAAGAGTGAGAGAGGGGATCCTTGTCTTGTGACAGTTTTCAAGAAGGATGCTTCCAGCTTTTGCCCATTCAATATTATATTGGCTGTGGGTTTGTCATATATGGCTCTTATTACTTAGAGGTATTTTCCTTTAATACCTAGTTCACTGAGTTTTTAACATGAAGGGATGTTGAATTTTATTGAAGGTCTTTTCTGCATCTATGGAGAAAATCACGTGGTTTTTACCTGCCATTCTTGTTTCACACCAGTCACTCTGTACTGAGAACCAGTCTCTCAGTTGTTTCTATGTTTCCTTCTACGTACTGTATAAATCCAAACTTACCACTTCATTCATCCAACAAATACACTTTCAGGACCTGCCAGGCCCTGCATTAGTGTGTAAAGATATAAAGATGGATGGAATATGGTTTCCTGCCCAGTAGGAGCCTCAGATTTATGATTGAAACAGTGTAGAACCAATAACAAGTTCAATGCTAGGTAGGCTGTGTGTCAGGGCACACAGCTGGAGCACCTAGCTCAGCCTGGAGTAATTAGAACAGGCTCCTAGAAGGAGTGACACCTCAGCTGGGTTTCCAATGCAAAGGAGAAACCCATCTGAGAGGGGAAAAGAGACAGGCACAGTCCAGACAGAGGAAATAATACGTTCAGATGCAGAGTTTCTCAGTCTCAGCACTCCTCACATTTTGGATCAGATAATTCTTTGCTGGAGTGAGAGGGCATTACATTGTCTGATGTTTGGCAGCATGCTTGGCTTGACCCTTGTTTACTAGGTAACAGTGTCATTCCCTCCCTCAGTTGCAGCAATCATAAATGTTTCCATACATCTTAAATTTTACTTCTGTGGGACAGTATCACCCCAAGTTAAGGAACACTGAACTAAGCTTGGGAGGAAGAAGTTGAAGCAGGTTGATATAACTACAGGAGGCAAAGAGTGTATGGAAGAGAGTATGGGAGATGGAGACTCTAATAAAAGTCATATCTTTGAAGGACTTCCATGCCTTTCAGTTCATTTGAAAAACAGAACTGGAAAAACAGTCCCAGAGGACTGTGTTGAGGGCAAAATCAGATTACATGTGTAAATAAATTTGCATAATGCTGCCACATGCAAGATAAAGATGTGTTCCCTCTTTCCTGCTTAGTTCCATTGTCCACAATGGAAGCTAGAGTGATCAATTGAAGGGCAGCTAGAAGCTGGAGTTAGCGGTGGGCAGGGCCTCTGAGGAAGGAACAATTAAGCCACAGGCAAAACTGACAACTGTCTAGCTGGATAAGCTCCGGCCTGGACAATGGAAGCTTTCCATCCTCCATCCCCATGACTCTGCCCTTACCCACTTCTGAGCTTATCTTTCCAAAACACCTGGCTCACCTATGTTACTCAGGCACACTTCTTTGTTTAATATTTATCTCAATCCAGCAAACAACTACAGTGTTTCTTAGATAGACATGTCAGGTCATGGGAAAGAGGGAATATACGTGATAATAGACAGAACCTCTAGGCTTCAGGGTTTCCATGTAAAAGGTGGAGAAAATAGCACATCCTGCTCCTCCTCTCAGGAAAACCTTTCTCTCTCTAAGTCCACAAGTTCAGGCCCCAACTCAGGCACCATTTCCACTCTGAAGTTGTCCTGGTCCTGACAAGAGCTTGAGCTCCCATTCTCTCTGCAACCCACGGCATCCATGCACTCCCTCTACCATTGGCCTTAGTGTGTTGTATTGCAACGATTTTTCCATTCATTTGTCGACTGGTCAAGGATTTTAAGTAACTTGAAGGCAAGTGTCCTATATTTCTCAAATATTTGTGTATTAGTGGGTAAAGACACAGTGCTCCAATAAAGCATTCCAATTGCCTGTTGAATGTAAGCAAGCAGAGATTTTTTAAAGGGTACCTTTGGCTTCTCCGCCTGCCAATGCTTGCCTGTGACTGAAGTTCTCGCTAGCACACAACTACTTTCAGTTCTTTGTCTCAGATTTTTTAACCACCCTTGTTAGTTTCCTAGGAGTGCCATAATATGTCGTAAAATTACCATAGACTTGGTGATGTAAATTTGTGTTAGAAATTGATTCAGTTAGTTCTGGAGGACAAAAGTTTGAAATCAGTATCACAGGGCCAAAATCAAGGTGTTGGCAGAACTGTGATCTCTTCAGAGGCTCTAGGGGACATTCTTGTCTTGCCTAGCTTCTGGTGGCTGCTGGCATCTCTGGGCTTGTTGCTGCGGGACTCTAATCTCTGCCTCTAGGATCACACCACCTCCTCCTCTTCTCTGTGTGTCTTCCTCTGTGTTTCTCTTGTAAGGATTATTGCCATCAGATTTAGGGCCCAGAAAATTTAGGATGATCACTTCATCTCAACATCCTTAACTTGATTATATTTGCAAAGACCCTTTTTCTAAATAAGGGCACATTCACAGACTCTGGGGATTAAATGTGGTCATATCTTTTTGGAAGCCACAACTCAACCCGCTCTACCACCCTTCACCCATGATGCACTGTTTAGAAATCCAACTAGCTTTAGCCACTTCCTACATCCTTTTAACCTGTTAGAATCCAGCTTCCTAGAGTTAAAATTAATAGATAATGTGTATTCTTTTGAGCTTTGTATAGTTATGTAACATGTGCTCTTTGTAAGTGCTTTTCTTTCCTCAGCATATGTGACAGAAAGACCACTGTGCTAAGTTAAGCATGTGAAGATGGAGTCCTGGGTTTACACCTTGTTAAGAAATCAACTGCAGTTTCCTTGTATGGAAATCAAGGACCTTGCATGAGGCCATGGATTGCTTTTCACTTCGTCACCCACATCTCCTCTCTTTTAGCCTTTATAAGAAACCTGCAAAGTGGGAGCTGTTTCAATACTGATTCTTAGAAATCAGGAAACTGGCTTTCTATGATTAAGCAATTTGCCCATGATCACAAAGCAGATGTGAAAAAGATAAAGGTAATAAGTGGTCTATAAAGACAAGATGTGATGTGCACTTTCACCCAGTCTTTGCTAGACTCCCAAATCTCTCATTTGCACGAAACCATACTAAGCATCTCTTCAACCGTATCAGGGATACGGAACTCTCCATTTTATCCAGAGTTAATCTAATATAAGATTTCATCAGAAATCCAAACTCAAAATACCACAAATGCATACACACACACACGCGTGTGCGCGGACACACACACACACGCACACACATCTATTCACCAAAGATTCTATGAATAATTAAAAATCAGTCTTCATCTGCTTGACACTAAGTGTTGACAGGGCCCTGGACAGAGGCCTGTGTCAGCATTCTTCAGAGACTTCACAGCATTTGACAACTGCTTGTAGCTAAACAAACCCCCTGTCAAGAAGGCCAGTTTTGGTGTAAAAATTTCGCAAAGAAAAAAATCTCTTCTACTAGATCGCCAACTCAGCCTCAACAAGACAGTGACCCGATTATGACTATCTTCTTGTCAGTTCTTACTTTTATCCTGATTTCATGGTTTAGCTGTCAAATAGCCAATCCTAGTTGAAGGCCAAAGCTGCAGTGAGAGAAGAAAGAGAACAGTCATACAAATAGTAAACTGAAAAGGGAGCTGTCTTCATCTGGTGAACAGGTATTCCCTCCTCAGAACACATCTTTTGAAATATTTGGCCCTGTATATTGCATTTGCAAAGTAATAATTCATCTCATCATATTTATCTATTGCAAACCCGTGTGAATGCCAGAGATTCTGATTAACAGAATGCATCAGTATTACCATTCTGAGTTAATGTACTCATATCTAGAAAGCCCTAATTCTTAGCACAAGGTCTCATACTGTCCCAGGACTTAATATCTCAAAGGATGAGAAAGTCAGAATATCAGGGGGTGAGAAGAGGTTGATGAGATAAAGAAGTGGTAGGGAAAGAAAACCTTGTGCTCTCTCTAGAGGTTGGGGTGCTGACTCCCCATACCGGGGCTCATAGATGGGGAACCCCCAAATTAGGCAACTGGGATGTCATTCTTGAGAAAGGCCCATACGGATGGCTTCTGCTGACTGAAGGGTGTATGAGCTCTTTGGAAGAAGCTTGTGACCACCCTAAGGTAAAGCTAATCTGTTGCTAATAAATGTCAGATTAGGTCTTTAATTTTCTCAAAAGTCTGATGAGGCCAAGGTTATAGGACCAATTTGCATGTAGAACTTTTAACTCCCTCTTTGCCCAT
Organism: Theropithecus gelada; assembly: GCF_003255815.1. NCBI lineage: Eukaryota > Metazoa > Chordata > Mammalia > Primates > Cercopithecidae > Theropithecus > Theropithecus gelada. Next base: position 21,178,043 of record NC_037672.1, read on the forward strand.
GGCCACAGGTATACCCTTAGTCTCCCAGATTAGATATCTAAGATCACTCGGCTTCCTGGTCACAATGATCATTATTGCACCTAGACACCTACTTCAAGCCTTTGTTTGACTATCACCTTCTCAATGAAACTTGAGCTGGTCATGCTATTTTAAATGACCAACCTCCCACCAAGGCACCATGACATTCCTTACTCTCCTTTTTATTTTATCTGTAGTTACAAACAGCTTCTGATAAGCCCTATAATTTACTTATATGTTCTATTTTTTTTTTTAAATTTCTTATCTCCCCTGCTAGAATGTAACATCCATGAGGACAAGGATCTTTGTCAGTTTCATTCATCATAGAATTCAACATCTCCAATACTATCTGGCACATTGTGAGCTCTCAATAAATATTTTATCAGTGAGTAAATGCAGACTTCAACACAACATACCATATACAGAAGATCCCAATTTAGGGAAGTGGTGACTTAAAAGTAGAACTGTATTCCAAAGATGATCTTTCTGTTGGTTTGTTTTTGTTTAGGGTAAAATCTTTTATTTATTTCTTGTCACTGAAATCACTGTTGGAATTTCTAGAAAGCCAGATTAGATATAGGGGGCAGAAAAAAAAAAAAAATGTTCCCCAGCATGGCTAGGTTATGCTCTACCTTTGGAGACTTCTTATTTGGAGACTGTGCCCTGGAGTCAGCTTCCAAAGTTTCAAGTTCTAGGCAACCTACCGAATAGGAGAAAAGTTTGCAATCTACCCATCTGACAAAGGTTTAATATCCAGAATCTACAAAGAACATAAACAAATTTACAAGAAAAAAAAAAGCAACCCCATCAAAATGTGGACAAAGGATATGAACAGACACTCCTCAAAAGAAGACATTTATGCAGCCAATAAACATGAAAAATGCTCATCATCACTGGTCATCAGAGAAATGCAAATCAAAACCACAATGAGATACCATCTCACACCAGTTAGAATGACGAATGACGGTCATTAAAAAGTCAGGAAACAACAGATGCTAGCAAGGCTGTGGAGAAACAGTGACGCTTTTACACTGCTGGTGGGAGTGTAAATTAGTTCCACCATTGTGGAAGGCAGTGCGGCGATTCCTCAAGGATCTAGAACCAGAAATACCATTTGACCCAGCAATCCCATTACTGGGTACATACCCAAAGGATTATAAATCATTCTACTATAAAAACATATGCACACATATGTTTATTGCAGCACTATTCACAATAGCGAGACTTGGAACCAACCCAAATGTCCATCAATGATAAACTGGATAAAGAAAATGTGGCACATGTATACCATGGACTACAATGCAGCCATAAAAAAGAATTAGTTCCTGTCCTTTGCAGGGACGTGGATGAAGCTGGAAACCATCATTCTCAGCAAACTAACACAGGAACAGAAAACCAAACACTGCATCTGCTCACTCATAAGTGGGAGTTGAACAATAAGAATACACGGACACAGGGAAGGGAACATCACACACTATGGCCTGTAGGGATGTTGGGGGCAGGGGAGGGAGAGCATTAAGACAAATACCTAATGCATGTGGGGCTTAAAACCTAGATGACAGGTTGATACTTGCAGCAAACCAACATGGCACGTGTATATAACAAACCTGCGCATTCTGAACATGTATCCCAGAACTTAGAGTGAAATTTTTAAAAATTAAAATTAAAAATAAAAATTTCAAGTTCTGACTCTATCACTTTCTTGACCTTGTACACATAATCAAAACTTGGTAGGCCTCAGCCCCCCCATTTATACAGAGGGTAATGATAATATTAGGTTTAAGTATGATAATCCATGGAAAAGTTCAGCACTATGTCTGGCATATTATCTCTCAAAACCAAATTCTGTAAAACTTTTAATCCATCTTGACCTGACAGCTTTCAGCCAAAAGAACATACCCACATATATAGCAAGTAAAGCCAGTCACAAACACCTGTGTTCACAACAATCTCCCAGGAATTCCCTCAATTATAGCCAACCAGTTCCTGAATCTGTGCCACCAGGGTCCTAGTTTGTAAATCTAGTTTCCTATTGATATTCACGTTCTATCATGTTGGTATCTCTAGCTACTAATGCTGCCTCAAGAAATCGGACTCAAATCAACTTTATTGGCTCTCCTGACTTAAACCAGGTGTAAGGAGAATATGCAGCCAAAAGAGTACAAGATCAGAATCTCAACCTATTGAGCTTAACCTTGGCCTAACCAACTGGCTTGATTCTCCTTGATCAGACGGTCTTGAATTTTCTCAAGCATAAACCTTCGGGGTTTTTTTGTTTGTTTGTTTGTTTGAGATGGAGTCTCACTCTGTCATGCAGGCTGGAGTGCTGTGGCATGATCTCTGCTCACTTCAACCTACACCTACTGGGTTCAAGCGATTCTCCTGCCTCAGGCCCCCAAGTAGCTGGGGCGACAGGCAAGTGCCACCACGCCCAGCTAATTTTTTGTATATTTTAGTAGAGACAGGGTTTCACCACGTTGGCCAGACTGGTCTCCAACTCCTAACCTCAAGTGATCCGCCCGCCTTGGCCTCCCAAAATGCTGGGATTACAGACGTCAGCCACAGCACCCAGCCTCAAGCATAAATCTTTAATATTGAATCCATCTTTTATTTTCTTTAATTTTATCCAAAATATTTATTCATTTATTCATTCATTCACTCAGTTTTTACTGAGCATTATTTTATGTATTTATGCACTGACATGAGTGCCAGGATAAAAAATTAATATACACAAACAAAATACTGCTGTGTAAATTATCCCTATGACTTGCAAGGTATGCAATGACATGTAATATGTTTTCTAGCATACTCAACATAAACTGGGTGACTGTACATCTTGCTACCTTTGAACCACAGTAATAAACTATCAAAGCAAAAGACAGACATACTAATTCAGATCAATAGAGCTTAATGTCACTGCAAATTAATTAAATGCTGTGCCACCACTGCCTTTCTCATGAAGGAAGAATTGCCAAACAATATTAATAAATTTCCAAAATGAAAACTCTTATATAAGGCCATACCTAACTGAGACATATATCATTCCTTTTACAGTTCAGATTTTCAAATATATAAATGGAACAATAAATTTATAACATTCAGTGCCTTCAGTTCTTGCTCCAGGCATTCTCTGTTAGCAACAGTATCATCAATGTGATTCCAAAGAATTGAGCTCTAGTTTCTTTTGATCTTTGGGAAAATCCAATTTTAGAACCACAAAAGTGAATTACTCTTTCCTTTTACCATTACCAAATATATATATGGCTTATATATATAAAGTCTTTGATTTGATATGATTAATTTATAATCCCTTGTTTTGTTATTGCTCTTGCTCCTTTCAAATTGGATTTTTCTAAAGGACTTTTTCTTTGTGAAATGCTAGCAGAGGTACACAGAGAGCTTTGTAAGTGTTCCTTTCAGCACTCTGGTGACATACAGTTGAACGGACAAGATTGTAGAAGCAGATGACAGAGTCTGGAGGCTTGGAGGTAAAGGCATTTAATTATAGTTTTAGTTCAGAGTTTGAATTTCTTGGGGTACATCCAAGATTTCTGCCTCAGTATCAGCCTCTATAAAGCTGGTAAACACAACTCTTTTCCTCTCTTCTCACAAGAAAATTATGACTCATATCAATTCCTATTCAGGAGCTCTGGCTCCAAGAAAGCCAGCTACCTGGGAATAATGATGTTTAAAATACAGTTTCAGATCTAGAGTTGAAATTTGCCATATTAAACCATCATGCTTATTAAATATAGAGCCAAGATAATATGATAAGATAAGAGCAATATGGGAACCATTCATTGAGCACATTGCAAATGTAAAGCATTCTGCAGGATGCTTTGCATACCTCATTGTGAATTCTCACCACCATCCTATAAAATAAGTATTCTTCCCACCTTTTCTAACAAATGAGCTAAATGAAGTGTATAGAAGTCAAATAATTTGGATATATTCCCATATATAACAAGTAGCAGAGCCTGGGATTAAATACAGCTTCACTTCAAGCTCTTATGAGCAAGCTATAGCTATGAAATTGCCATGAGGTTTAGAAGAATTTGGGGGGAAGGCGTAGGCATCCATATACATTACAGGTATCCCAACATCTCAAGTGATTGCAGGGTGTGTGTGTGTCTGTAAAACATCAGCTCACTTGCTCCTTTTTTCTCCTTTGTCGTTTTTTCCTAAGTCCTAGCAAATATTTAGCCATCTTTGGGTCCTTCCATAAAATATGGGGCTTAGTCCACTGGTCCTAGGTGTTGCTCCTAGTAATAGCTCTTGTTGGATATTAAACAGAGAGCATCACTACCCTTCTATGTAATGCCTCCTGATGCTCTGATAGCCACAACCCTCTGAAAGCAATGAGACTAACCCTTTTTGAGACCTTTGTGTCCATGTTTGATTTTTTGTGTGCTACTAATAAACACTTAACATTGGAGAATAGTGATCCAGCAGCCAGGGCACTTGCCATTCCTCTCAACACACTGCAGTCTGGTCTAGCTCTGCGCCTCTGCCCATGCTCTTCCCTTTACTTGAAATGTCTTTTTCCCCTTCTCTGTCTGGTGGAAATTGTATCACTTGCTTTTATTCTATATGGCCAACATCAAATATCACAGCCATCAAAAATCACTCTGTTTTCTGAGTTTCTATTAATACTTTATATTATACTTTAATATGAATATTTAGCATCTATTTAAACAGAATCAGTTGTGTCCACTTTCCTTATTATACCTCATCACCGTATTCATGCACCTCGCAGAATCTGGCAAATAATAGCAAGTCAGTAAGCATTTGTTGGCTTGCATTGGCAAACAACTCCATATTTACAAATTTTCAGAGACTGGAACAATGATCATAAACTGAAAAGGATATCTTGGGAAGTAAATGCTGAATTAGATGTAAGTTTCAACTTCTATGTAACGATTTTCTGGAAATAAAATTCTGAAGATATTGACAAAAAAGAGACAGAGACAACTTGGGTGTGGGGTGAGCAGAAGCGAAAGTAAATACAGTGGGGAAAGAGATGGAAATGTCATGCCTGCAACTCAAGTTTTCTTTGGACAAATGTTCTTGTCTGCAGCCCTTAACAATATTAAAAAACACATTTGTAGAATGCTGGAATGTAAACAAAATGTTTACTGAAGGAATCATCTGAGGCAAGGGCATGACTTGTCTTTGAAAATAACTTGAGTCTCAGAAAACTGACGGGAGATCACATGTGAAGGTCATGTAATAAGTTAGAGGCTGAGCTGAGCCTGAGAACTTGAGTGTTCTCTTTCACTCCAACTCTGTGTTCTTTGCCTTACCGCGTATGCTCTTAAGTGTCAATCAACAACTTTCAATTGGCAGTTAGCTGCAGCTCACCCTTCTCCATCATTATCCCTTTTTACCCCTTTTTCCAGTTCCCTTCACTTATCTCCCTGAAACCACAATGCAGACTCTTTTAGATTGTCACTTTGTGAAGAAAGAGCACTGTAAACAATGCCAGGTGCTCTGCCTTGCCTCAAATCATTAAACCCTGAGTCTATGGCAGAAAAGTGACTATTGGCAGCAAATTGGTCTTTTCAAATACACCTGTTCACACAGAAAACAGACACTCCTGGGAGAATCATCCTAAAATATTGACTGTTCTACTTTTCAGTGTGCTCCAAGGTACTGCCATTTAATGCACTTGAATTAAAAAAAAAAAAAGAAGACCAACAAAAAGTTCTGTTTTCTAACAGTATTTCATGTCTACCGCTCTATACCTCCACAAATTTCAAGTCAATAAAAATATATCGAGCATCTATTATGAGTCATGCCCTGTTGTGAACACTGAAGATTCTCCAGGTTATATGAGATGTGGTCCTTGCCATCACTGTGGTCTCGGGAATGGTTAGTTATACTACAACAGAGGGTGAAGCTATGCATGACAGGATGAGAAGAGTGGTGCCATGACAAGTTTATAGTTTCCTTCAGCTCATTCAAAGCTGCCAACCTGTGCAGCTACCCTTCTGCCTCTTCCTAAGCAATATCTCCTTGTATTGTTCACAGTAGTTCAAACCTTCACCACAACCCTCAAGTCATTAACCCTAACACCTCAGCTTTCATAGTCAGCCAAAATCTTGTCTCTTACCTCTCAGAAAAGTTTAACAAGTCCCTCAACTTTGGGAATATTGCAATCTTATGTACTGAGTCAGCACAGATTTATCTATACCTTCTTCCCTCTTTTTTCTCCATTCTCCCAACTTGTAAAACATGGTATTTCTCCTCCCATAGGCATCCCATGTCCTCTTGGGTCTCCAACACCTCACATCATCAAACAGCTTCCATTGGTCCCATCTAGGCAACATTTTCCACCATCCCTGGTTCCTTGCTCTTAGCAGACAAACAGATATGAGTCTCTCTCATTCTCCTGGTACCCAAGTCAGAAACCTAGTAGTCATCCTTGCGTCTTCTCCACCTCCACAATCTGTCACCATACCAGAGAGTCAGACTCCTAAGGACCTCTTACACCTGCCCCCAGTCCCACTTCATTGCCCCTGCTTCAGTTTAAGCCCACATCTTTTCTTACAAGGGTTGTTCCAACAGCCTCCTGACTAGTTCTCTCTGGCTCCGTTCTTACTTTTCTCTAATTCAACAATTACCACGCTTGCACAGAGAGAACTTCCTAAAATCTGAAACTAATCAAGCCATGACTCTGCTTAACATTTATTTTCATGGGTTCCTTGCCTATAGAACAAAATTAGACTCCTTTGCATAATGTACAAGATTTTTCCAGATCTGCCTCCCACCTATCTGGCCAGCCACTCTGACTCTCCCACTTGGTCTTCCAGCCTTGTTAAACTTCTCTGTTTCCTCCCACATCTCTGTACTTTTGCTCGTGTTCCCTCCTCTGCCTAAAACACATTGTCCCTCCCAAATGCTAGCCTTGACAAGTCCTCTTTCTTCAGGAACCTTCAGGAAAATGTTCATGACTTCCACAAGGTCCCTCCCGCATGCTCAAACACACTCTAACAGTGTGGTTAGTGATGTTAACTCTTCAGGGAAACCAGAAAGGGCAAGTAAATTTACCTGTCAACTTACCCTTTTTTAAGAACTTGCTCTAAACAGATTTAATCCATGTGTTATTTGGGACTCTGCTTCTTTGAATCTAGCACTGAATTATGATAATCTCCACTCATTTTCCTATTTGAAATAAAACCCCTGTTTGTAGGTAAGTGAATTCTCATGTCAGAAGGAGTTGGTTTGAAAATTCCAGTTGTAAAACACAGCAGATGCAGATAGCTCTGGGGAAAAAGCAGTCAAAGGCAGTCAATCGTGAGCCCCTCCTTTTCAGTAAGCAAAGCCAGATGCTACTGTTGTAGGTCAGCAACAGGCAAACTAAAAATCAAGTAAATTATCACGCAGGTCATGCCAAGTATTAAGACCTTCATGGAGGTCGAGGTTTCTCATTTCTTGGCGGGAAACATGCATTTGTTTTTCAAGAGAAGTGAACAAAAACAAAATAACTCTTTGTTCAGATCATTTAAAAAAATAATAATATGTAAACCAGCCATGGGTGGCCCCTAATCTAAGGACAGATTCCAATTGCTGTAGAGATGAGCCAACAATAGCACAACTGCATCGTGGTTAAGCATATGATCTTGGGAATTCATTTGCCTGGGTTTAAACCCTGGCTCGGCCACTTTCTGGGTGTGTGGCGTGAGTGTGATCGTTGATCTCTCTGTGCCTCTGTCCACTCATCTATGAGAGAAATCACAAAAATAGTAGTAAGATTTATCACACAAAGTTCCCACTAAGATTAAGTAACATACACAAAATTTCTGGCCCATTTTAAATGTCCAATATGTGCTTTTAGTAGTTATCTCATCATTAAATGACAAAAACCTAACAGAAACTATTAAGAGGAAAATGGTTTTATTTTACAATTTTTGCTCATGTTTCACCCATCTCCTCAATCTCACTTCTAACCATAGTTTGTTTGTGTGATAGTACAGCAGTGCTTCATTCAGGGCTTTGGTTGAGATGGGGTTCTGACGGATGCAGTCAATTCTATTAACAAAATTATTTTTAATCTCAAGTGATTTTTTAAAATAATTTTAATTTCAATGAGGAGATCTCAAATTCCTTCCTACATATTTCAGAAAAGATCTCAGCCCATAATTGTATTAATTCCATCAGCTTTCCCATTGGAAGGTGGTTACTTAAGAACCACACGTTTTTATGCCACTATTGATATGGTTTGGCTATGTCCCCACACAAATTTCATTTTGAATTGTAACTCCCATAATTCACCTGTGTCACAGGAGGAACCTGGTGAGAGGTGATTGAATTATGGGGGCGGGTCTTTTCTGCACTGTTCTCATGATAGCAAATGAGTCTCATAAGATCTGATGGTTTCAAAAATGGCAATTTCCCTGCACAAGTTTTTTTTTGTTTTGTTTTTGTTTTGTTTTGTTTTGTTTTGCCTGCTGCCATCCATGTAAGATGTGACTGGCTCCTTCTTGCCTTCCACCATGATTGTGTGGCCTCTCCAGCCATGTGGAACTGTTAAGTCCAATAAACCTTTCTTTCGTAAATTACACAGTCTTGGGTATGTCAGCACCATGAAAACAGACTAATACAATAAATTGGTATCAGTAGAGTGGGGCACTGCTGAAAAGATACCTGAAAATGTGGAAGCGACTTTGGAACTGGGTAACAGGCAGAGGTTGGAACAGTTTGGAGGACTCAGAAGAAGACAAGCAAACATGGGAAACTTTGGAACTTCCTAGAGACTTGTTGAATGGCTTTGAATAAAATGCTAATAATGATTTGGAAAATAAAGTCCAGGCTAAGGTGGTCTCAGATGGAGATGAGGAACTTGTTGGGAACTGTAGTAAAGGTGAGTCTTGTTATGTTGTAGCAAAGAAACTGGCAGCATTTTGCCCCTGCCCTAGAGATTCGTGGAACTTTGAACTTGAGAGAGATGATTTAGGATACCCAACAGAAGAGATTTCTAAGCAGTAAACCATTCAAGAGGTGACTTGAGTACTGTTAAAGGTATTCAGTTTTAAAAGGAAAACAGAGCATAAAAATTTGGAAAATTTGCAGCCCGACAATGCAACAGAAAAGAAATCCAATTTTCGGAGGAGAAATTCAAGCCACCTACAGAAATTTGCAGAAGTAACAAAGACCCAAATATTAATCCTCAAAACAATGGGGAAAATATCTCCATTGCATATCAGAGGCCTTTGAGGCAGCCCCTCTCATCATAGGCCTAGGAGGAAAAAATGGTTTTGTGGGCCAGGCTCAGGGCCCCCTGCTGTGCGCAGCCTAGGGAATTGGTGTCTTACATCCCAGCTGCTCCAGCTGTGACTAAAAGGGGCCAAAGTACAGCTCAGGCTGTTGCTTCAGAGGGTGGAAGCTTCAGCTTCATGGTGTTGAGCCTGCAGCTCCACAGAAGTCAATTGAGGTTTGGGAACTTCCGCCTAGATTTCAGAGGATATATGGAAATGCCTGGATGAGGGTGGGGCCCTCATGGAGTACATCTGTTAGGGCAGTGCAGAAGGGAAATGTGAGTTGGTAGCCCCCACACAGAATCCCTACTGAGGGAGCTCTGAGAAGACGGCCACCATCCTCCAGACCCTAGAATGGTAGATCCACTGATAACTTTCACCATGTGACTAGAAAAGCCACAGACTCTCAATGCCAGCCAATGAAAGCAGCCAGGAGAGGGGCTATATACCCTGCAAAGCCATAGGGGTGGAGCTGCCCAAGGCCATTGGAGCCCATCTCTTATATCTATGTGACCTGGATGTGAGACATGGAGTCAAAGGAGATCATTTTGGAGCTTTAAGATTTGACTGCCCCCAGTGGATTTCAGACTTGCATGGACTCTGTGGAGTCTGTAGCCCTTTATTTTGGTCAATGTATCCCATTTGGAATGACTGTATTCACCTGATGCCTGTACCCCCATTGTATCTAGGAAGTAACTAACTTGCTTTTGATTGTACAGGCTTATAGGTAGAAGGGACTTGCCTTGTCTCAGATGAGATGTTGGACTGTGGACTTTTGTGTTAATACTGAAATGAGTTAAGATTTGGGAGCACTGTTGGGAAGGCATGATTGGTTTTGAAATGTGAAGATATGAGATTCTGCCAGGGCAGAATGACATGGTTTGGCTGGGTCGCCACCCAAATCTCATTTTTGCCTACTGCCATTCCAAGTAAGATATGTGACTTGTTCCTTTTTGTCTTCCACCATGATTGTGAGGCCTCCCCAGCCAGGTGGAACTCTAAGTCCAGTAAACCTCTTTCTTTTATAAATTGCCCAGTCTCAGGTATGTCTTTATCAGCACCATGAAAACCCACTAATACAACCATACTGGGTACTTAAGTCATGGAGAAATTCCCTTACAAAAATTATTATTGCCCAGCCTATAAATAAAGAAAAACATCCTGCACCTACCAGAGGTAAAAGTCAGCAGAACTTACCTTGGTGCTTACTTTAAAAACTTAATTGTTTCCCTTAGTACCTGAAGCAAAATTTTACATTTGTCAAAACTGCATGAGGTATTCAAAAGTAACAGGGAAAAAAAGGATTTTGGTATTTATTTTTATCTAGTTACTTTAGTTGAAAAAGAAGAACAAGAAGGATGGTTTCAATCTTTTATTTGTTTTATAAAGTTGCATTTTTAACTCATTTACATACTGATACTAAGGATTCTATTACTAATTAAAATAAATAGATGAATGCCGTCTGAATTTTAGGGATAAACAGAAGATAGATACACACACATATACACTCAAATATAGTAGTTAGGATGGGATGAAATCAGAGGAAACACTTTCTAGTTACTTTTTGCAAGGCATTAATGGTTTTGAACATGCACAATCCATTCTGTTACCTCTATGTTTTGTATGTTTTGCTCTTTTTATCTGAAATTTGTTTCACTATATTCCCAAAAGAAATAGCCTATGAGATCATGAATTAAAAGAAAATCGTCAAGAGGGTGAGCAATTATTCATGTAGGAACCAGGCGTTGGTTTCAATGCTTCACATACACAACCCCAGTTAACCCTAATGTCAGGGGAAGCTACTATCATCCCCATTTTGCAGATACAAATTAAAGAAGACAGATAGGAGTAGGCCCTTTTTGCTTCACGGAGCTGCCTCATTCTATAACATTGTTATTTTTAAATTTCACGTCAACTCTGACATTTTTTTCTCTTAGCCCTTATTTTCTGTTTCCTTATGGGTTTGACTGCTTCTCTGAGACCTTCTCAGAGTCTTCAGGTCTACCCAGAGCTTTCTCTCTTTACCTCTCTCTCTCTGTTACACACACACATGATCACACACACACACACATGCATATACATGCAAACACTTCTTTAAGTATAGACCTAGAGGTCCTCATTCATTCATTCAACCAATATGTACTGAGCACCTACAATGTACCATGCTCCATTCTAGGCATGGGAGATATAAGAAGTCTTCTTAGAGCTTCCACTTTGCAAGGGTAAGAGATATAAGCAATACATCAAACAAAAAAAAAAGTGTTAATGCAGCTGTAGCTAATGTTCATATAGAATACAGATTATGAAATAAGAGCATCTAGCATGCAGACCTAACCCTAAAACTGAGGAGAAGATAACTAAAATACTATGTTATTTGAGAACATATGGCAGAGCAGTGAACATCCCTCTTTGGGCAGCTCCACTTGCTTCCTGGAGTGTGACCCTCTCCTCACAGCCTTGACCTTGCTTTCCAACCGCCTGAAGCAACTATATGTTCTTGCTCCCTGACACCCTGCCCTCCATGCCAGACCCGACCAAAGGTTGTCAAAATATCAAAGCAACAGGCTTCAACAGGTGGATTCTCATTGTCATGATGTCTCTTCCTATGATAGTTTTTTCACATATGTGTGCTGTCACTCCCATTTTCAACCTATTTTTAGGTGGCATTGGATTTGAGATTCTATCTTAGGTACCTTTCTTTCTCTTGATTACCCTTGCTTTTAAATGTGCCCTACAAAATTAGACATGGGAGAGTTTTACTGTTACAGGTGATTCTCTTAGTTCTTGTTCATTAATTTTCTCAATCAAAAAATATATATTTAGATATATTTAGATATGTGTGTGTATATCTATATCTATATCTATATCTATATCTATATCTATATCTATGACATCTACTAGGTACCAGGCATTATGTTACTCACTGGATGTGAAGCTGGGAATAGAACAGGCATGAGTCCTTCCCTCATGGAGCATATATACTAGACAGATTCTTTGTTGATATATAAATACTGATTTTTCAATATTTATTAAGGATTTTAAAAAAATGCTTGGCTGGCATGGTGGCTCGTGCCTGTAATCCCAGCACTTTGGGAGGCCAAGACAGGTGGATCACTTAAGGTCAGGAGTTTGAGACTAGCCTGGCCAACATGGCAAAACCCTGTCCCTATTAAAAATACAAAAAAAAAAATTTAGCTTGGTGTGGTGGTGCCAGCCTGTAATCCCAGCTACTCGGGAGGCTGAGGCAGAAGAATCACTGGAGCCTGGGAGGCAGAGATTTCAGTGAGCCAACATCACACCACTGCACTCCAGCCTGAGTGACAGAGTGAGATTCCATCTCAATAAATAAATTAAAATCAAAATTTTAAAAAGTGCTTAGCTCTCTGAAAGATGCAGCAGCAGCAGACACAAGCATCCCTGGATTACAGAACCCACATTCTTATGAAAGAAACAAGATCTAGGCACAGAGAGCAACGCATGAGAGTATACTGCCAAAGACAAAGATGGATGTTGAGTGGCCAGAGAACATTTCTCTGAGGAGATGAGATTTGACAAGTGCTTTGAAGGAAAAATAACCTTGGGTAAGTGATTAAAAGAGAGGACGCCATCCAGGGTGAAAATGACAGAGGGCCACCTGAAAAAAATGAGAGAGGACAGCAACAAGACGGGATGACCTAGATGGCAGGCTTACCAGAAACAAAGAAGGTGGAGCCTTACACACTAAGACCAGCTATTGAGAATTCTTTCAACAGATAACATGAAGCTCCTCTTTTCATGGTAAATAAAGAGTTGTTCTTGGATCCCTTTCTAATCATTCTCATGCTGGAAACACTATCTTTGAGAAACATATCTGGATTTGAAGGGCAAAGAAATAAGAAGCAGAGAGGCAGATAAGAGCATTATTGGCTTGGTTCAGGTGTGGTAATATCTGTACAAGTGTGTAACCAACAGGACTAGAAGAACAGATTAACCCAGGATATAATACTGCAGTCTGTGTTACCCAATAAATGGAAGAAATGAGGGCATGATGGGACGAAATACGGGGGAGAGAATGAGGGAGATGAGGGAAAGAAGGATAGACCTAAGTGGATATCAGAGGCAGTCTCGATTAAGGTGGGGCTTACTGAACTTTATCGGGTAGTGCAGCTTCTGTATGGAAATGTCCTGTGGTCATTTAAAACCGTGGGCATGGTGCTTAGGTAGGAAGGCTAGCCTGGCCATCGGGGTGTCATTGAAACAGGTGATTATGCAAACTACGAAAACACATGAGCGTGATGGAGGGAAGGGATGAGAGACAACCCCAAACTCCCAAAAGCTGAAAAAAGTTAGCAATAACTACCTACTAAAAAGAGAAAAACAGAATAATTGGACTTCAAATGGATAAGATGGTCTATTATTACATTTAGATGTAAACTCTTACCTCTGATTAACTGGTCTACCTGTTCTCTTAACCCCTAGCTTTTCACGTGGGTACCAAAAGGCCATGCGAAAAACTAGATTGGGTGAGAAGGTAGCATCCTAAATGTGATTTTTGCTATAAGGCTGCCTCATATTGTCTGCCAGAGATCACAGCAGGAGGTTTGGGGAAAAGGTTTGAGAACATAGTCTTGCTAAGTTGCCTCTTTGGAGCCACCTGTTAACTGATTCCATGTGTGGAGTGCAGAATTCTATCGCACCCCAAATGACTTAATTCTCTGTCATTTAACATTTTAGTCTGTGGAAAGACAGCCTTGTGGGCAGAGTTATGTTCCCTTCCTTCTCTGATTGCAGATTGGCTAGCTCTAGCCTCAGTTCATCTTTTAAGTAGGACTTGGCTGAAAAAAGCAACAAGAAATTAAACATATAGATGCAATTATTATTTGTCAGGAAAGGGAACATCCCACACTGGGGCCTGCTGTAGGGCGGTGGGAGCGGGGAGGGATAGCATTAGGAAATAGATGTAAATGACGAGTGAATGGGTGCAGCACACCAACATGGCACATGTATACATACGTAACAAACCTGCACGTTGTGCACATGTACCCTAGAACTTAAAGTATAATAAAAAATATATTAAAAAAGTAAAAGAAAAAATGTAAACTGTCAGAAAACAACAATAGCAAAAAAGCAATGAGAAAACATACCAACATTCTGAATATTTTCTTTTACCCTAAAGCTAAAGGGTTAGTCAGCATGTGATCAATTTTTCAGAGGCATCTACTAGTAAAAAAGTTACTGTTTGACCGCAGCATACACACATAACAAGAGGCGCCAGCTTTCCAACCTGCACGTCTGAGTCCCTGCTGCTCACCACCAGTTGCTAAGCCAATATCACATTTTTAGGTTCTGTTAAATCCAGGACTCCAAAGTGTGGAATTCTGAATAAGGGGGCCAGTAGTTTGGCTGTAGTCACAGAGATCTAAAATAACAATGGCCTAAACAAGATACCACTTTATTTTTGTCTCGCATATAAAATTCCTAACTGCTAAGCCAGCAGAGGCCAGAGCTCCTTTCCGCTTGTTTTTCCTCCAATTCTAGAATATTGTCCATTCCACATGGTCCAGAACAGTTCACTGCCACCGCCACACTCTTAACAACTGGAGTTTGCATCATCTTTCTTTCTTCTTTTAATAGACTGTTTTTTAGAGCAGTTTTAGCTTTACAGAAAAAAAAATGATGCAGAAAGTGCAGAGCTCTTTTATTCATGTCTTCTTAGCCAGATCTTACTCATTTGCTCACACCTTGCTATAATAGAGACTGAGAAATATGGTTACTATTCTTGGGGGCCTTTTTCCCAGATTTTCTTAAGTCAAGGTTTTATTACAAAGGAGAGAAGAATGGACATTGGAAATAACTAGCAGTCTATCACAATAACTATGTCACAATTACAAGTATATACTAATGTGTGTGACTATGGTGCGATGTCTCTTCTCCACTGTATTTTAAACTTCATTAGGGCCAAGACTATCTCTATTTTTGTTGATTGTGAAATTCCAGCACCAAGAACAGTGCCTGGCATTTAGTAGATATTTTTTAAAATATGTTTAATAAATGAGTAAAAGTTGCTTACCTTAGAAAAAAAGTATTTGAAGGCAAAAGTAAGGTTGAATCTTGGAGAGCTCTCTCTAAATATCAGACTTAGAAGCTTTGAATTTATTATTTTTATTCTTTGTTCCTTATTTCAAAACTCTTCTGTAGAATGCTAACTAATGTCTTATGAGGTTTAAAAGTACAAACGAGGCCGGGGGCGGTAGTTCACGCCTGTAATCCCAGCACTTTGGGAGGCTGAGGCGGGTGGATCACGAGGTCAGGAGATCCAGACCACAGTGAAAGCCCTTCTTTACTAAAAATACAAAAAAATTAGCCGGGCGTGGTGGCGGGTGCCTGTAGTCCCAGCTACTCGCTACTCGGGAGGCTGAGGCAGGAGAAGGGCGTGAACCCGGGAGGCAGAGCTTGCAGTGAGCCGAGATCGCGCCACTGCACTCCAGCCTGGACGACAGAGCGAGACTCCGTTTCTCAAAAAAAAAAAAAAAAGTATAAAAGAGTAAAAGTGTTTTGTGGCCAAATAATGTAGAAAATACTGCATATTATAACTCTTTTTGTGACATTTTTATGTTTTTAATAATTTTAAAACATCAACAAATCCTGCAGTAATAAATCCATTTAATTTACCAGTTCTCAATACTATGAAATCACAATGCCCTTTTTGAAAGAAACATCTCTTAGCATCTTGTGGAATACTACTGTACCACAGAGTATACACTTTGGGAAATGCTGCATTAGACAAAACTGTTGCAGGTTTTGGAGCAGGCAGAGTTCACCGTCAACTGGTGTTTTTTGGAAGGGTAATCTAGTGGCAGGAAAAACTAGAGGGAAGATAAATTGGGTAAACAGTTCTAAAAAGACTAATCAATAGTTTTCTAATATTTATGTTTTTGAAAGATTGGCAGTAGCAACTTGTATTTCTCTATACCAGGATAACTAAAGCTACAGCAGAAAAAAAAAAAAAAAAATTAATTACCTCGTGTTTGTTGTTGTTTCAGTTAATTATATTTTGAGGTCAACTTGTTTCCTCCTTCAGGACTTTACCAAATAGCGTTTTAATTTCCCTCAAATCTTGAGGCGATCATTTTTTAAAACGGATAACTAATTTGCTGCAGTATTCTACCACAGGAATAAATGATTAGCCAAAATACACACCATATACTGAACCTTACCAAATTATAAAACTAATGTCAACTCCAAATGTATAGTAAGATGCACTATTTTTTTTCTCTTGGTATTATTTTTAAGTCCGAATCTGCCACAGCTAAGAACATGCACGTTATTTTTGCTATATATCCATGTCTTTTTAATTTCACAATTTAAGCAATTTTTTCCTTTCTCTTTTCATTTTCTCAATTTTGCTGACTTTGGTTTAAAAAACTATTCTAATCCAAATTTTCTTCTTTGCTTCATTCATTTACTACATAGGAATCTATTCAAAGACTTTATTGTGTGTAGACACACCTCTAAGTTCATCTACTTAAAACATTCTATTAACCTCACAATGCTATTTAACTGGTATATAAAAGGGAATTGAGCCGGGGAGGGGGGGAATATTATGGAAATCAATCAAACCAAATTTTGTATCGTAAATCTCTTATTCATTATTGTGAACAATCCAAATTTAAAGTATTTATGTAAAATAGTCTTTAAGGACAATGCAAACTACTATTGAATGTTATTCTATGATCTTACAAATTCTATCACATTATCAAAAATATCTCCATACATTTCATACATTTTCCTCAAATTACTTTAGTTCATATGGGAAACCACAATATGTCACCCTAAAATATGCCGGTTTTGCATAGAATAGTTTTGAGGTGAAGGTAATTGAAAAGAGGCAGATTCAGAAGAGCTCTCGGCCCTTCCTACTTGCCTAAAAGCAGGACATAAATTTACAAAGACAAAAGGTATCCCACCCCACACACCGACTCTACCCGGGAGAACAAAGTTTAACCACTGAAGACAACTTGAGACCCTTCCCAGGTATGGATGGCACAGGGGAACCTACATTGGCAGGCTTTCCTAACTGGCCTTTATCTGTCATTTATTTATCTTTCCACAAATTGCCACCCCAAGAGACCCAAAGTCCTTTTCTTTTGCCGTGTCATTTCTCTAAAAATGTATTTTTTTTTTTCCTGTTAACAATTCACAACAGCTTCTTGAAGATGAGGCCATGGGGTATATTCATTCTTCAGTGCTGCCCCAGGCCCTGGTGTTGACTGTTTCAGTCTTACCTTTTTTTGCAGTGTCCTGGAAGTCCTGCAGTCAACCTGTACTGGAAACCTTGAGTTAAAAACCCAAATTAGTTAAAACTTTAAATTTTCACTTGGGTCTTGGGAGTGACCTTGGGGCTTTGTGCATCTGTGGGTGTGTATTCCTCTGAAATTCCAATGAAACGTGACAAGTATCCTCGTAGGGTGTCTGTGTGTGTATGTGTGTGTGTGTGTGAGACAGTGGGATTTATGACACAGAGCAGACAATAAATACGTTTTGAGGGAGTAAATGAATCTCTTAATTATCTCTTAATTACAGCCTGGATGCCAGAGGAGACATCTGTTCCTTCTAGACAATGTGGGTTGACTTTTCCTTTTGCGAGATAAATTGATAGGTAGAAAGATGATAGAGATAGATAGGTGATAGATAGATAGATAGATAGATAGATAGATAGATAGATAGATAGATAGAGGAGATAGATAGATAGATAGATAGATAGATAGATAGATAGATAGATAGAATAGATAGATGATAGATAGATAGAATAGATGATAAATAGATAGATAGATAGATAGATAGATAGATAGATAGATAGATAGATGATAGATAGATAGATAGACAGATAGATATAATGTGTGTGTGTGTCTGATCTTTTAGACTTTGGGTAATCCTGAATTAAAACCTATTTTGGCACTGATGGAGCTCTGAGAATGTTTCTTCTCTCGCCTCTCACTCCCTTTGAGCCATTTGACTTTAGCCTGCTTGCTTTCTTTCACTTCAAAGCAGCATGCAGGAACAGCAGCTCCTCTGGAAGTCAGGGCCTGCTGTTTCATGGACTAATTTATCCTCTTCTGCTTTTCTCTCCAGCTGCTTCCTCCACCTCATGCTCCGTGAGTCACTTTGCCATACCAGCAAAGGCTCAGGGCATTCTGTGACGCTTTCTTCCAGAAGGCCATGCTGGGCTCATGAGGTCACTGAGGGGGTGTCTTCAGTTTAACAAGTGATGCAGATAACAAACCACAAATGCCAACTCACAGAGGAGGTTTCTGTCCAAGGGCCAGTCATGTTTGGCCCTTCCCACTGAAGGACGTGAACCATCACTTCCAAAGAACCAACAAGAAGAGGTCCTGACACTTGAGACTGTGAGTTTCAGAGTAAGGAAGGAAAAATAACATGAAGAAAAAAAAAAAAACCAAGGCGTCTGACCTTAGAGCCAGTTCAGAAGCTTTGTTCCTCCCAGGACTCGATGTTATTTCAGTTAGAGATTTCTTCTTACTGGCCAGTACCTTAGGGAGAGCTAGATTAGATTGGTTTTCCCTAACACACTGCTACTTTCATCTTCATGGAAGCATGGGATGTTGTTTAAGAGGGGA
Source organism: Theropithecus gelada (assembly GCF_003255815.1). Taxonomy (NCBI): domain Eukaryota; kingdom Metazoa; phylum Chordata; class Mammalia; order Primates; family Cercopithecidae; genus Theropithecus; species Theropithecus gelada. Next base: position 21,196,935 of record NC_037672.1, read on the forward strand.
GAGAAGAAAACAACCAGGGAATATGAGCAATTTGAGGAAGGAAGTTGGAGAAGTCATGGGTAAGACTATTATGTTACCTTATTTGGGGATGTGGGAAAATAAGAACCTAGACAATTTTAGTCTTGATGAGAAGCCTCTAAGACTCAAGGAGGTTACTGAGAGAGGGAACATTGTATCCTTTCTTTGTCTCTAAAGGGTTTTCAATTTTTTATTACATCACACAAATCTTATTTCCCATTTCTTGTTATTTCTATTCACATTCTCCTTCCCTCACTCCACCCAGGCTATTTATCTCTACCATTTCTCCACTGCCCCAAACATGTCACCTGCTTCTCCAAATGGCACATACTCTCCTTGTCAAGTCTTTACTCAATCACCTTCTCATGAGGTCTTCCCACACCATGCCCACCTCTGGAAATTCCCGAGGCCTCTCCTTCCTCCCTCCCTCCCTCCCTCCCTCCCTTCCTTCCTTCCTTCCTTCCTTCCTTCCTTCCTTCCTTCCTTCCTTCCTTCCCTTCCTCCCTCCCTCCCTCCCTCC